>NC_044035.1:183861874-184034374 GCF_901765095.1 Microcaecilia unicolor
GAAACATTAGAAAGTTACTTCTACAGTTGTGTTTTATACTTCCAATTGGCAACTTACGCCATCCAACAAGACTACAAGAGTAATTAATGAGGAGGGTGGTTATCCAGCTCCAGATTTGCCAAAAACATAGTCGATCCAGACCTGGGTTTAACCATTGTATGCAGGGAGTTGTACTTCTAATTTCTCAACTTCATTCCCTACGAAAAGCAAAACTACAACTCCATGCATGCAATTAGGTGAAGTCTCAACTGGACCAATCTTATTGGGTGAATCTGGAGCCAGCTGGTAACACTGCTAAAGAGACACTAATTATGATTTTTAAACTTGTCATGCACTCTGTTTTAAACATAACCTTTGACTTCCTCCAACTATGTCTAAAGTTGAATCTATAAAACTGCAGAGCCATTGATTTACTGCACAGAAGCATGCTGCATAATCTATAAGCATAGCAAAAAACATGTTTTGGCTCCCAGTTGTCTTCTGTGGGTGATACTGGTGAGTTTCTGGCAAGCTGTGGTAAGAGCTTGGGATCATCTCCTGCAGTTAGCACTTTCCTCCTTTTCCACCCATCGCTGAAAAACACAAAACAGACAAGACACATATGTTTAGAATGAATTAATTGGCTCACCAGTATTTCTCTCATTATCTATCTGATTTGTTGGTAGATTTGAGGTGTAAGGATTTATTTTTTCACAGTGACACATAATTAGCTACAGATCCAGAGAATGTTCCACTGCTTCTCTCCTAGCAAATCCAGTGGGAGAAAAAGGGAGTTCTATAAACTTACAAAAGTTCCCAGAGGTAAGACATGAATACCTTTGAGGCTCAGATTTATTTGTTTGTTTAAATATTTATTTGGATTTGGCTGACACCATTTTTTCTGATGTAGTTCACAGCAAGTTATAATTTGTCCAAGGACAACCAGCAAAAATTTCAAAATCACAAAAAAAAGCAACAACCCATAGCACAATAAAATCACAGAATATGCAATACTCCTTGTTTCCATGGCAACTAACAGAATCTAAACTTTTCATGTAAACTGAGACTGTTGACTCTAAAACAGAAAGAACCTGCTGTTAGTTTTGTCTAGTGCATTTCAATTACTTACTACCATCACTTTTCAGTCACATAATCTAATTCTTCGGGATGGAAATGGTAAATAAATGTGTACTTTATATTTTAGCAAAAAGTGGTACTGTCCAAATTTCTAGAAATTTATTACATCCCAAATGGGTATAGGAATGCTTGTATGCCAACATTTATAATTAGAGAAACTATGGGCCTGATATTCAAAGGATTTGTGCTCCTAAATTCGCCTTTTGAATATTTGCTAGAGCTGAGTGTCTAAATTTATACTCAAAATTTCACTGAACTTCTACATTTAGAAGTAGAGAAAGGAGGTGGTGGCAGGGGAGGATTTAGGGTGGGGAACAAAAGTTCAGCGCTTAGTACTGATTTTCAGCACTAGGCTCATAAATTAGGTTCATAAATATAGGCAAATGAATGGTAGGCCTAAATTTATAGGCTTAACTTTTAAGCTCCTAAATTAAGATGAATTTTCAACTGAAAACTTATTTTACTATGGTGCGGTAAGCTCTAGCGTGTACTTACCGCATCTGAAAAAGGTTTACCATAGAACATGCTCAGTCATTCTGCAGTAAGTTCACAATTGGCGCACGCTACCAGTGTGCTATAAATATTTTTAATTTTTTGGCAGAGGGGATGTGTCTGGGGGTGGAGAATGAGCATTTCTGCGCTAATCTGCGCGCAGTAATTTGGATGCACTGATTAGTACAGGATTACCGTGGGAGCCCTTACTGCCTACAAAATAAGTGTCTGTAAGTTGCTACCATAGTGATCTTTTTTTTAATGGTCATGCACTAATGGTGGCTAGCCCATGGCCATTAAAGGAAAATCGTCCATTTTACTGGTGGTAAAAACTCTGCCTTAGCTTGTGGGGAAAACCCACGTATGGACGCACTAAGGGCACTTTTCTAAGCCACGGTTGGCCTAGCACATGCCTACCACTGTTAAAAAGCACTTCCATGGGAGGCACTGAGGCACCCCGCGGTAGTGTTCTGTTCAGCACACGTTAATGCCATGTTGAAAAATATTTTTTATTTTTCAGAGTGGGAGGTGTGCCGATGGGTGGAGAGTAGACATGGCCTGCGCTAATCAGGTAGTGCGGGCACATTGCTGTGCATTGTTCAATTAGTGTGGGAGTAGCGCGGGAGTCCTTACTGTCTTCTAAATAAGTGGCTGTAAGGGCTCTCGCAGTAATGGCCATGCACTAATTGGGAAATTAGCGCTTGGTCATATATGGAAAAGGTTGAAAAGCAGCCATTTTACCACCACACTATAAGTGGCCGCACTGTGCAGAAAACCCACATGCTAAAAGCAGTGCCGGCCACTTTTTAGCGCGGTGTAGTAAAAGGACTCCTAAGATCACTTTCTACCAACCTTTGAAAGCTAATCAAGAAATGTATTAAGTTATGTTCAATAAAAAAGGTATCATCATCATTTTCTTTTCCGTGTTTTATTTCTATTGATTACCTTTAAAAGTAGACTAACACGGCTACCACACCTCTCTACCACAGCTTAGTAAAAGGAGCTGTAAGGTTTCTAAGGGACCCTTTTACTAATATGTGTTAGGATTTGCTGCAGCATATGCTTGGAATAGACTTCCTGAGCTGGTACATCAAGCTCCATCTCTGGCCGTAAAGTCTAGGCTAAAAGCCTACCTTTTTGATGCTGCTTTTAACTCCTAACCCTTAGTTCAGTACCCATGTTTTATCATTCCCACCTTAGTAATTCCCTTATCCCTTGTTTGTCTGTCCTAATTAGATTGTAAGCTCTGTCGAATACTACTACTACTATTTAACATTTCTAGAGCGCTACAAAGTGTACGCAGCGCTGTACAAACACAGAAGAAAGACAGTCCCTGCTCAAAGAGCTTACAATCTAATAGACAAAAAGTAAAGCATTTAAATTTAAAATATTTAAGCAGTCAAGCACAAGAGAACAGTCACAGAAGGACAGAAGATGTTGAAGGGTGGTCAGTGTGATTAGGTGTAACTCTGGTTGGAGTAGTGGGAGAAGGTGATAGAAGAATAGAAATGGGTGAGGTAAAGTAATGAGTGGGTTGATAGGGAGGTTATATAAGACATGTCACTCTAGGGGTGGGTGGGTAGAGGGGTAGGGTGGGTAGGATTAAGTCTAAAGCAGGAGAAGGTATTCTCTGCAGCCTATCTGTGAGATGGAAAATGCTCTCTGAAGCTGCTGCTATAAGTTGTTAGTTTTCTCTCCCTGAAAGAGATCCAAGCCACACCCACGAAGTTCAAAGGGGAGGAAATGGCAGTGCTTGATGAAAAAGAGAGCTCAGTTTGATAGGAGATATACTATAGGATGTCATTCTGAGGCCAGGCTAAGTCTAAAGCAGGAGAAGGTATTCTCTGCAGCCTATCTGTGAGATGGAAAATGCTCTCTGAAGCTGCTGCTATAAGTTGTTAGTTTTCTCTCCCTGAAAGAGATCCAAGCCACACCCACGAAGTTCAAACTGTCAGTGGGGAGGGTGAGGGGAGGAAATGGCAGTGCTTGATGAAAAAGAGAGCTCAGTTTGATAGGAGATATACTATAGGATGTCATTCTGAGGCCAGGCTAAGTCTAAAGCAGGAGAAGGTATTCTCTGCAGCCTATCTGTGAGATGGAAAATGCTCTCTGAAGCTGCTGCTATAAGTTGTTAGTTTTCTCTCCCTGAAAGAGATCCAAGCCACACCCACGAAGTTCAAACTGTCAGTGGGGAGGGTGAGGGGAGGAAATGGCAGTGCTTGATGAAAAAGAGAGCTCAGTTTGATAGGAGATATACTATAGGATGTCATTCTGAGGCCAGGCTAAGTCTAAAGCAGGAGAAGGTATTCTCTGCAGCCTATCTGTGAGATGGAAAATGCTCTCTGAAGCTGCTGCTATAAGTTGTTAGTTTTCTCTCCCTGAAAGAGATCCAAGCCACACCCACGAAGTTCAAACTGTCAGTGGGGAGGGTGAGGGGAGGAAATGGCAGTGCTTGATGGAAAAGAGAGCTCAGTTTGATAGGAGATATACTATAGGATGTCATTCTGAGGCCAGGCTAAGTCTAAAGCAGGAGAAGGTATTCTCTGCAGCCTATCTGTGAGATGGAAAATGCTCTCTGAAGCTGCTGCTATAAGTTGTTAGTTTTCTCTCCCTGAAAGAGATCCAAGCCACACCCACGAAGTTCAAACTGTCAGTGGGGAGGGTAGGGACAGTAGGGACTGTCTCTTCATGTTGAAGTGTACAGCACTACATACGTCTAGTAGCACTGAGGCAGTGGACAAAGAAATTATATATATAAGAAGTGATATTAACTGTTAAAATCTGGGGTTTAAAAGTGGTGTTTGAATTCCTATTTCAAAATCAGCTTTTTACTTTGCAACTGAAGTGAAGGTATGCCAGATGTTTCATATTATTTCAATGTCTAGCTGCCGAGCTAAGGTTAGGAAAGGTCAGTGAGAAATGCAACTCTGTCCCTTGTGAATTGCCAATGCTAGCTGGCACAGCTGTAAACTATTATGACTGAACAAAGGAATGAGCTAGATATATTGTAGTTTACAAGATAGAAAATACTATTTAGAGAGAGGCAATAGATTAGTATTTAGAAGTTCTGTTTATATTTAGGATATGTCTTATAAGAATGCTTATTTTAGAATATGTTTTATTCTCTGTAATTTCTATGTAGGATGTTTGTTCAACTCTGTGTTACTTTTAAAATGATCCTTTGTCTGCTGTTTAAGGCTGCAGTGAGGAGATCAACATGTGTTTTGAGTTTTCTGTGGTCTTAGCTAGTTCTGTGTATGGAGCTGATAGGTGAAAAAGGTCAGGACTAGTCAGCTCTCTTCTCCTTGATTAATTATAGGTAAAATGCAGAAATGGTCTTGGAAGCAATAGCCTGATATGTATGCTATTAAGTAAGACTGACTTTTGACCTCTTTAATGAATGCCAGAGTTTAGTTAGCAGTTAGTATGAACCAGACTAGGGATATGAGAATAACCAATGTTAGATGGGGCCTCTTGGTCTCTAAGGGAATCCAGTCTAAGCTATAGATGAGACATCAATCATAATGAGGAATGTAAGAGACTGGAGACCAAATGTCTGGCTTGAGGGGCCCCAGGTCACAGGTCAGTTTAGGATGTCTGGAACCTATGTAACTGATATTTCAAAAGTAATGATTGGTTGAGGCAAGGTAGCCAATCAGTTTCTTAACCAATTGGGAGTAAAGGGGGCTAGGCTAGGAGGAGGGCTTAGGACCCTATTTAAGTGGGAGCAGAAGCAGTTTACGTCAGAAGGAGCTCAGAAGAAAGAGAAGGACAGAAGGAACAGACAGAAGAAGGAGAGAAAGACACAGAGAGCTGAGAGAAAGACATAAAGAGCTAAGAGAAGAGAAGAGAGCTAGAACTGATGTCCTGCTTTGTTTGCTGGCAAATAAAGAAGATTACTCTCTCATTCTGGTGTGTGCTGTCTGACTCCTGAAGCATCACAAATTCCTATCTCAATTCCTGCAACAATTCTTGGTGGCAGCGGTGGGATGAATCCTGCATTAATCCCAGCACCCAACTGACTGGAGAACATTCGCCGGGTATGTATTCTGTATTTTGTATTGTAATCCTAGCTAGGAAATTGTAAACCAGCCCCTCAAGAAAATTGAGGAAGGAGAATCTGATCAATTCTCAGCAAAGGCCCTAGTACCTTCTAGTCGCGGGGACTAGAAGCGAAAACGCTTGAGCTTATCTGTATTTGAGAAATCTGAAATTGTTGGGTGGGATTTTCTGTATGGAATGTGTGATGAGTGAATGATTAACTGAGTGCGGACTTCTTATAGCTGCATTTCCAATTAACGCGAGTTCAATTGGTCAGCAACGGAAGGAAGCGATTGTTGTCTGTCTACCTAGTGTCTCGAGAGTGCAGACCCCTTACTGCACTTTCAAAAACTCCCTCCCTTTTGTGTGTTGTAATTGTAAGCATTATGGGTGGGACATCATCTAGACAAATTGTTACCCCCCTAGATTGTATGCTTAGAAATTTCAAGAAAGGCTTTTTAATTAATGACTATGGACAGACTTTAAGCTCAGGTACTTTAAGAACCTTGTGTGAAGTTGAGTGGCCATCTATGGGAGTGGGGTGGCCCCCTAGTGGCAGCTTAGATATTGAAGTAATCCGGAAGGTCTACAGCATAGTTGTAGGAGAACCAGAATATTCTGAACAACTCCCTTATATAGATTCCTGGGACAGCCTTGTGACTGACCCTCCCTCCTGGTTGAAAACTTATATGGGATCCCCAGTAAAATTCATGTTAGGCCGTGTTCAAAGAAAGATTAGAAAATCTAAACTAGAAGAGGGAAAGAGCCCCAGGAAGCTTACCACCCAATCGGTGGCTTCCGCCCCTACCCTGTCTGAGAAACCCATACTCTCTGATGACCCCTCAGACCTTGAGCCACCACCTTATGGCCCATTGTTGGGGTTCCGTGCCACCCCCAGAGATCCACGCCGCCCAGCCCAAGCCTCTCCAGCACAGGCTTCTCCGGATAGTTCTTCCCCTCCTGTGCCAAACCTGCCACACCCTAGGTTGGACTTTTCACCTGGCCTCTACCCTTCTGTGCCACATCCTCCCCTGTTAACCTCTGTAGACCCACTTTGGGCTCCACTCCCTGACTCCTCAACTCCTGACAGCCCAGCCTCTCCCTCTAGTACCCCTACCCACTCATTAGGGGCCCGGCATCCCTTTCAATGGACTGAATCACCTGTGACCACCTCTCAGTCTATGAGTACCCCTCCCCATCCCTCAGGGGTTCAACACACCTCCACTGAATGGGTTAGACCCGCTGCAATCACTTTTGAGCATGATAGGAGGGTAGCTCCTAGCTCTACCTCAGATTCCATTCCCACCTCCTCGAGAGTTCTGCCACTTCGTCAGGTAACTACCACTCGACCGGATCCTAATAATCAGGGTCAGGTTATACAGGCACAGGCCTACCAGTATGTACCCTTCACAACCACCGATCTCCTGAATTGGAAGACGCATTACCCCTCTTATACTGAAAAGCCTCAGGCAGTGGTGGACCTAGTGACTAGCATTATGGCCACCCATAACCCAACCTGGACTGATTGTCAACAACTTCTCCTGACCCTCTTCACAACTGAGGAGAGGCGGAAGATTTTGCAAAATGCTGAGGCCATCACGCGAGAGCGTGTTCCCGACGGGACACAGGATCCAGAGGGATGGGTTAGAGCTCGGTTTCCTCGCGCAGCTCCAGCTTGGGATCCAAATGATGGGCAGCACTATGAACTGTTGTCTGGCTATTGCCGGGACTTACTGGAAGGTATGAGGAAAGGCATAAAGAGGCCCATTAATCTGGCAAAGGTCTCTGAAATTCTCCAAGGGGCAACTGAATCCCCTGGGGCCTTTCTAGAGCGACTAATTGAAGCCTACAGAACATACACCCCATTTGACCCTGAAGCCCAAGAAAACCAGAGAATGGTGAATAGCGCATTGGTGGCCCAGAGTATGCCAGATATCCGGAAGAAGTTGCAGCGTCAGGAGGGATTCGCAGGGATGAATACCACCCAGCTAATTGAGATCGCAACCAAGGTTTTCATTAATAGAGATCAGGAGGTGCGCCGAGAGGCTGACCGGAAGATGCAGAAGAAGGCCGACCTTTTAGCGGCAGCCATTACTAATTCCACCCTTAACCGAGGTCGACTTCTAGCTAATGGGAAGCCAAAGTGGGACCCCGGACCACCAGCCAGGGCCCGAGATTCCTTCAATCAATCCCGGCCAAGGGGGGAGAATCCCAGACCAAGATTGGAGAGGGATCAGTGTGCCTATTGTAAGGAAAGAGGGCACTGGAAAGATGAATGCCCCCAGAGGCGCCAGGGACTGAGAAGGGGACCAGGAGATCGAGGAAGCCGAGGCCGAGTTCGAGAGGGAAGATATGAGCCTCCTGAATCTGACATCATCGGGATAGCCGAGATGGCAGAATGGGACGAATAGGACAGACCGGGTTCCTATAAACTGGGCTCCCAGGAACCTATGGTCAAGTTAACTATAGGGAGCCGCTCAATTCCATTCATGATTGATACAGGAGCTGAACATTCTGTTGTGACGGAGCGATTAGCGCCTGTGTCTGGAAAAACTGTCCGAGTGGTGGGAGCCACGGGGGTGCAGAACCGGAGGCCCTTTCTGACAACCCGTAGATGCCAATTAGGCTCACACATAGTCACTCATGAATTCTTGTATATGCCAGACTGTCCAATCCCTTTGTTAGGTCGAGACCTGCTGTCCAAGCTTAGGGCCCAAATTTCCTTTGACTCTGATGGCCAGACTTCAGTCTCCTTTCGGCCCCCAACATCCAGCCCTAAGGGTATACTGAGTTTCTGCTGCCCTCTTGAAGAAGAATGGCGGCTGCATCAGTCGCATGGCCAAGTTGACCTACCCCTGGCAGACAGCTTTCAGGTCAGTGGGGTATGGGCAGAAGATAATCCCCCAGGGTTGGCCCGAAATATTCCTCCTGTACATGTAGATTTACTTCCAAGTGCCCGGCCAATCCATCTTCGCCAATACCCAATTCCCAGAAAGGCTCTGGAAGGGATTCAAGCACATTTGAATCGTCTGTTATCCCATGGAATTATTCGACCTTGCCAGTCTCCATGGAATACGCCACTATTGCCAGTTCAAAAGCCAGGGACTGAGGACTACCGGCCAGTCCAAGACTTACGAGTGGTCAACAAATCCACTATTTCATTACATCCTGTAGTGCCTAATCCATATGTCCTGCTAGGATTGATACCTTCTGGAGCTACCCATTTCACGACACTAGACCTAAAAGATGCCTTCTTTTGTATTCGGGTGGCCCCCGCCAGTCAATTGCTTTTTGCCTTTCAATGGGAAAACCCAGTAACAGGAAGGAAGCTTCAGTATACATGGACCCGCCTGCCACAGGGGTTCAAGAATTCCCCCACTATTTTTGGGACTGCCCTAGGACAAGACCTTAAGACTTTTAAATCTGAGCCTTCCAGGCGAGTTTTACTCCAGTATGTAGATGACCTCCTGATTGCAGCAGTGACTCAGGAAGAGTGTTTTGAGGCTACTAGAGAATTGCTGGAGCTACTCTTGGATGCAGGCTATAAGGTCTCACGCTCAAAGGCCCAACTCTGTCAGTCAGAAGTGAAGTATCTGGGTTTTTGCATTTCCCAGGGAAGTCGGAGACTGGATGCTAGTAGGAAGCAAGCGGTAGCTGCAATCCCCCAACCCAAGTCCAGAAGAGAAGTTAGGGAATTTCTGGGAGCAGCTGGATTCTGCAGAATTTGGATTCCAAATTTTGCATTGATGGCGAAACCCCTTTACCAAGCCACAAAGGGGGGTGAAAAGGAACCATTTGAATGGGGACCTACTGCTCAACAATCCTTCATTGCCATAAAGAAAGCCCTACTCCAAGCCCCTGCGTTAGGCCTTCCTGATGTGGAGAAACCTTTCTCATTGTATGTCCACGAGCGACAGGGGGTTGCTCTGGGTGTGCTGACCCAGATGATGGGATCCTGGCAGAGGCCTGTTGCATACCTGTCTAAACAGCTGGATGGAGTGGCTAAAGGATGGCCAGCCTGCATGAGGGCCATTGCAGCAACAGCCTTACTGGTCCAGGAAGCTGATAAGTTGACCTTGGGGCAAGAACTGGTTGTTAAAGTCCCCCACGCAGTTCTTACCCTCATGGAGTATAAGGGCAACCACTGGTTTACAAATAACCGCATGGTTAAGTACCAAGCTAGCTTGTGTGAGAATCCACGGATACACCTGGAAACAGTGGCTACATTCAATCCCGCCACTCTTTTGCCAGCATCTGAGGGACCACCGGATCATGACTGTATCCAAACTATGGATGAAGTGTACTCCAGTCGACCAGATCTTAAAGATGTTCCATGGAGGGACCCAGATGTAATTTATTTCACAGATGGAAGCAGTTATGTGGAGAACTCTAAGCGATTGGCAGGCTATGCTGTGGTGACAGAGGACAAGGTGATAGAAGCAAGAGCCCTGCCCCAAGGAACTTCAGCCCAGAAAGCAGAACTTGTGGCCCTCATACGAGCTCTGGAGCTAGCAGCAGGACTGGTGACCAACATTTATACTGATTCTAAGTATGCTTTCACAACCCTACATGCTCATGGAGCTTTGTATAAGGAAAAGGGACTCATAAATGCTGCAGGCCAACCTGTTAAGTATGGACCTGAAATACTTCAGCTGCTAGAGGCTGTGTGGGCCCCTAAGAAGGTAGCTGTCATTCATTGCAGGGGACACCAAAGAATAGATACTCCAGTGGCCCGAGGGAATCGCCATGCTGATCGGGTGGCCAAGGAAGCTGCTCGAGGACCCCCAGCAAGTATTGTGACCCCCCTGTTCCAAATTCGACTGCAAGAATGGACACCTATGTATACCCAAATGGAAGAGAAATGGGCTCAAGAAGAAGGTGCAGTAAGGAGACCTGATGGCTGGTTACATCTCCCTGATACCAGAGTTCTGGTGCCACGCCACCTAGCTTGGCCTGTAGTGTCTCAAGCTCATGACCTATCACACTTAGGGAAAACAGCACTAGCCCGTCTACTCAGTCGAGTAGTGGTGCTGGAAGGATTGGATAGTCTGGTTGCCACTGCCTCTGCCCGATGTACTCTCTGTGCCCAGAATAATGCTCGTCAGGGACCCTGTATTCCACCAGGAGTTCAGTCTAGAGGTCTAACACCCTTTGAGTCCCTAGTTATAGACTTCACAGAAATGCCCAAGAGCGGTAGGTTCCGATACCTCTTAGTCATGGTCTGTACCTTTTCTGGGTGGGTGGAAGCATATCCTACAGTCACTGAGAAAGCCACAGAAGTAGCTCGAGCTCTCCTTAGGGATGTCATCCCCAGGTATGGACTGCCCCTTGCCATAGGTTCAGATAATGGTCCCGCCTTTGTTGAAGCTACACTTCAGGCCCTGTCCCGCGCATTGCGCATTACCTGGAAATTGCATTGTGCCTATCGTCCCCAGAGTTCAGGGCAGGTTGAGCGAGCAAACAGAACCTTGAAAAATAGCCTAGCAAAGATTTGTCAGGAAACCCAACTGAAATGGCCACAGGCACTGCCACTAGCCCTCTTCCGCCTCCGATGCACCCCAACTAAAGGAACAGCCCTCTCTCCCTTTGAAATTGTGTATGGGAAGCCCCCAGCCATTTTACAGGGAATTAAGGGAGACATAGGGATTTTAGGGTCTGCCCAGGTGCAGGAGCAGGTAGCCCTCTTGGGGAAGATAATTTCTGAGCTTCAGTCTTATGTGAGAGAAATAAACCCTGTCCCCTTCCAGGCTCAGGTACATTCCTTCCTGCCAGGGGATAGAGTTTGGGTGAAAGACTGGAAGCTCCAGCCTTTGGGGCCCCGATGGAAAGGACCTTTTACTGTTTTGCTTTCTACCCCTGCAGCTGTGAAGGTCGCAGGGATAACTCCATGGGTCCATTGGTCTCGAATTAAGTCTGCTGACCAGACTGAGCCCAGCACGGATCAGACGGAGCCTAGACAGTGGAGAGCAGAAAGAGATCCAGCGGAGCCATTGAAGTTGCGCCTGACCCGAACCAAAGAATCTACTAGCTGAAAAGAAGGGTCAACTGCATACTGCAGGAGCGGCTGAACTTCGGCTTCACACTGAGACTCTTTCTTGCCTGATTCTGGCTTTTTTGGAATTTGAAAGCTTGATCCTTGTCAGTTGAGGGTCTATCCCAACTGGTATAAGAACTCAAAGACTGAGAACACTATATGAGAGTAATCTGTGATTAGCACAGACTGTTGAAATATTATTGCTTAATTAGTTTGCTGTATTTGTTTTAGATTAGGAAGAAAGAAAATGTTAGTAGTTTGGATGCTTTTGTTGTTTTCTACTCCTTGCCTCCTTGTTCCTAATACCCCAACTCGCTCCAACCTTTGGTTACACTCAGTCCAGGAACTAATTAGCCAGGCAAAGATTACTTCCCCTTGTATTGTGTGTTCCCGATTTTCTCCTTATACTACAGATGTCCCAGCTGTTCCTGTCCCTGTGCAACTCCCAGCTCTTATACCTCCCTACTTTTCGAGTTCAGGCCCTTGGAGCCAGGATTATACTTGGTGGTCCTTTTATAATGCTACTTCCCCCTCTGACTCTTCTCTAAGGCCAGTTTTTACGTCTCCCTATCCAGCTTCTGGAGTGTTTTGTTTAACAAGAAGCATCTCAACTGTTCTTCCCATTCCCTGTAACTATACTAATGTTCTCCTAGAGAAGGAGGAACCTGTGTGGGTAGTTTCTCCAGGTACTCCTATGTGCCCTACTACCATACCTGTAGATTATGACCAAGGTGATTATCTGGCTCCTAACTATACTACTGAGAAGACTATAGTGTCCCATCCTATTTTCTACTTTCATAAGTCCCCGGGGGATGAAGGGGTTGCATCATATGAGCGGTCTGTTACAATTGGGGATTGGCACCTATGGTGTGCAAAGTCTCCATTTCTTCTTCGTTCCCCCTGGGATAGGGGCTCGCATTATGGGCATCCTAATCTCCATCCTGTGCCTACATTTATTGGGAACTTTCGTCGCCCTCTCCTTGGTCATTACTGGCTCTGTGATAATGTCCTCCACATGATTCTTCCCTCCACATATGATTTTTGTGTATTGGTAACCTTGAATTATTTTCCTAAAGTTATTCCTCTTAAGCCACTATCCCCGCACCGCTCTAAGCGAGAGGCTTTGTCCTTACCCTCCTCCGTTGCCACAGAGGATGAGGCGATTGAATTAGCCCTCCAGTATATTAATTCTACTTATCCTCTGACTAAAAAGAGACTTGTAGCCCTTTCTGCCACGGCCTGGATTCCAATTGGAGGCCCGGTAGCGGGTATTACTGAACTAGGTATGGCTACCCGGAGACTTCAATCCCTACTCCATGTTTTAGTTCATGAGCTGAACGTGGTAGTCAATGCATTGCAGGATCAAATTAATGAATTAAGTATAGTTTCTAGATATAACCGTATGGGCCTTGACTATCTCTTTGCAGCTCAGGGTGGCCTCTGCACAGTGCTAAATTCTTCAGAGTGCTGTACTATTGTCATAAATAGGACGCATGTAGTTAGGCATGCCATGGATAAAGTCCTACAGTTGGCTAGCCTTAATGTGGAGGATTACCGAGGAGGATTAGATCTTACCTCCTGGTGGTGGTCATTGACCTCCTGGATACGTCCCTTGTTCATTTCCCTAATAGTCTTAGTTTTAGCAGGGTTTTTGTTTTGTTTCTTGGCCTCATGTGCTTCGGCAGTATGCCGTCGGACCTTAACAAGTAGGGTAATGGTAATTCACAAGTCTATTCCTAGTTAGGATCACTATAATCTCCAGAGTTTGAGATGTGAGACTTATCTCTGCATAAGCTGATTTTAGTCTCAAAGGGGGGAATGAGGCAGTGGACAAAGAAATTATATATATAAGAAGTGATATTAACTGTTAAAATCTGGGGTTTAAAAGTGGTGTTTGAATTCCTATTTCAAAATCAGCTTTTTACTTTGCAACTGAAGTGAAGGTATGCCAGATGTTTCATATTATTTCAATGTCTAGCTGCCGAGCTAAGGTTAGGAAAGGTCAGTGAGAAATGCAACTCTGTCCCTTGTGAATTGCCAATGCTAGCTGGCACAGCTGTAAACTATTATGACTGAACAAAGGAATGAGCTAGATATATTGTAGTTTACAAGATAGAAAATACTATTTAGAGAGAGGCAATAGATTAGTATTTAGAAGTTCTGTTTATATTTAGGATATGTCTTATAAGAATGCTTATTTTAGAATATGTTTTATTCTCTGTAATTTCTATGTAGGATGTTTGTTCAACTCTGTGTTACTTTTAAAATGATCCTTTGTCTGCTGTTTAAGGCTGCAGTGAGGAGATCAACATGTGTTTTGAGTTTTCTGTGGTCTTAGCTAGTTCTGTGTATGGAGCTGATAGGTGAAAAAGGTCAGGACTAGTCAGCTCTCTTCTCCTTGATTAATTATAGGTAAAATGCAGAAATGGTCTTGGAAGCAATAGCCTGATATGTATGCTATTAAGTAAGACTGACTTTTGACCTCTTTAATGAATGCCAGAGTTTAGTTAGCAGTTAGTATGAACCAGACTAGGGATATGAGAATAACCAATGTTAGATGGGGCCTCTTGGTCTCTAAGGGAATCCAGTCTAAGCTATAGATGAGACATCAATCATAATGAGGAATGTAAGAGACTGGAGACCAAATGTCTGGCTTGAGGGGCCCCAGGTCACAGGTCAGTTTAGGATGTCTGGAACCTATGTAACTGATATTTCAAAAGTAATGATTGGTTGAGGCAAGGTAGCCAATCAGTTTCTTAACCAATTGGGAGTAAAGGGGGCTAGGCTAGGAGGAGGGCTTAGGACCCTATTTAAGTGGGAGCAGAAGCAGTTTACGTCAGAAGGAGCTCAGAAGAAAGAGAAGGACAGAAGGAACAGACAGAAGAAGGAGAGAAAGACACAGAGAGCTGAGAGAAAGACATAAAGAGCTAAGAGAAGAGAAGAGAGCTAGAACTGATGTCCTGCTTTGTTTGCTGGCAAATAAAGAAGATTACTCTCTCATTCTGGTGTGTGCTGTCTGACTCCTGAAGCATCACAAATTCCTATCTCAATTCCTGCAACAGCACTACAGAAATGGTAAGTAGTAGTAATGCGACAACGCAGGATTTTACTACACGTTAGCTGCAAATCTAACATGGCAGTTAGTGAGGCATTTATAGCAGAGCTTCCCAAACTGTATGTCAGGAGTTGGACCCAAATGTAATCACAAAACCTGTCTTTTGGTAACAATCTAGGTGGGCTCTCCATAGGTGCACCGTTATTCTGCACCTCCAAGAGGTCAAACAATTTTATTTGGCTGCATTCATGGGGTCACACTCACAAAATGATTGGGAAGCACTAGTTTATCATATTGTTTTTATTCAGAACATGCATTAATGTTCCCATCAGTGTGTAGTACCTGCTTAGAGTTAATGCAGGAGCCATTTGGTGTAGATGATCAGAAGCCCTATGCTGTTCTAAAATTAGCACCAGAAAAGCGCGGGACATTAACGTCCCTATGATCAGAGCTAATAGCATGCAAATTTAGGCACGCTATTAGCTCTGGACATATGGGTACTTCTGCGGGAGGATTGTGCCTGGACATGCGCCCAAGGCACAATCCTCCTGCAGAAGTTGTTTGACAAGTCTGGGCTGTCAAAAAATAATCCCGGACCTGTCAAACAGCGGAAGAGGTTTGGCAGGTCTGGGATATTCTGAGGTCTGGAGGCCCCTCTCACCCACAAAACATAAAGATCTGGTGGTCTAGTGGGACCGCTAGCCCTCTGCACCTGCTCACCCCCCTGTGGTCTACCTCGAATTTGGAGGAGGGACGGACTAGCACTCGCTCCCTCTGCGGGCAGCTCCTCCAAATGGCAGTGCCCTGCCCGGTGCATCCTGGGATGGGATGTGGTGGTCGGAGCTTAACTTTCATATAAGAGTTAAATCCCACCCAGCACATCCCAGGATGCGCCGGGCAGGGCGTGCTAGTCCCTCCTTCAACTTCAAGGTAGGCCATGGGTGCGGAGGGCTAGCGGTCCCACTGGACCACCAGGTCTTGTTAATGTTGGGGGTGGGGGCTAGTGGTTCCACTGGACCACCAGGTCTTTTTGGTATTTGGGGGGGTGGGAGGGAGGTCCACTGGACCTCCAGGCCTTGTGTTTAAGGGAGTGGGTAAGTTTTGACAGGTCCAGGACCTCTTGGGCTCCCCCAATCCTCCAAACCCTAATGCCAGCTCTGTGCTGGCATAGGGTTTGCAGTGGGAGCAGCATCTTTGTTTGGCGCAGTGCCACTGATCATGAGGGAGGAACGCAGGGAACCCTCGTTTGCATGAATTGCATTAGCGGTCAGAGCCAGCGAACGTGTTGTTTCACACACCCGCTGGTTCTGATCCTGGGACGCAGACAAACGTGGGCGCTAGTCTAGCGCTAATGGCCACTACTGCCCACGTTTGCTTCTGATCATCTGGGCCTTAGCGCCTCTTATTTAGGTGGAGCAAGGTTTGGAGAATGTTAATTCACATATAGCTTTAGCTCAATCTACCACTGCCATGGCTGCAAAGGATCCTATAATATAATTCTCACCTCCAACGTTCTGTGCCTGGGACCGTGGATCGGTGGTCTCCGAGGCACCATCAGTGACGTCCCACCTCACGCCCCTCCCACACTCTGTGACGTTACCCCTCACGCCCCTCCGCGTAACCTAACCGCCCTCACGCCCCTCCCACCCAGTTTAACACTTGACTCCGCCCTCAAAAAAACGCTGCCGCCCTCCCTCCCAAAGATTCGGACTGTCGAAGAGGACCAAGAGGGAGGGCGGTGAGACGTCAACCGAATGGATGCGGAGACTGGCGAATCGGAATACAGGGGGGAGGGAAAGAGCAGTGGGTCCAACCGTCAGAGAGGAAGAGGGAGGGCGGCAAGACGGCGAGGTAAGCAAAGAAGCACATTGGTTGATCTCTGTTTCCACTCCCCTACGCAGCCGTCATTCCTATACACAAAAAACAACCAAAACTAGAAGCTGCTGCTTCACACTGTCGTTTTTACATTGAGGGAGGGAGGGGGGACGGATGGAGGGAGGGAGGGGGGGACCCTGCAACTGGGAAAAAGCGAGAAAGGGAGGGAGGGGAGGTAAGCAAGGAAGTACATTGGTTAATCTCTGTTTCCACTCCCCTGCGCAGCCGTCATTCGTATACACTAAAAGACAAGCAAAACTAGGGGCTGCTGTTTTACACTGTCGTTTTTAAATTGAGGGAGGGAGGGGAGGAGGGGGGACCCTGCGACTGGGAAAAAGGGGGGGGAGGGGGACCCTCCTGCAACTGGGACGGAGGGGGAGACCCTGCAACTGGGAGACAGACTGGGGGGGGGCGGCCACCCTAGAAGTGGGAGGGAGGGGGGGGCCCTGGCACATACTCTCATTCTCACACACACACTCGCACCCAGTCTCACTCTCTCTCTCTGTCACACACACACACTCACACATTCACTCTCTCACACAGTCACTCTCACACACACTCTCTGAAACATACACACTCCGAGGAAAACCTTGCTAGCGCCCGTTTCCTTTAAAACAGAAACGGGCCTTTTTTACTAGTAGTATAATGATACCTTGAATATCTGGAAAACTCCAATACATTATCTAATTTGTGTTTGCTTAATTTTCCTGCAATTCGCAATTTGTCCTCTATGGAGTTGTCTAAAATGTACGTTAAAGATAAAGCTGGTGATGTTAAAGCTGTGTATTATCTTCCTAGGAGAGTAAAGCAGACGAATCAGGAAGGAGAGTGTGATAATTTGAACTCTCCTGATAGATTGGATCTAACACCCCTGTTTACTAAGCCATGCTAGCGACTGCCGTGCGCTAATGCCGCTAGCATGGCTTAGTAAACGGGGGGGGGGGGGGGGGGGGGGGGTAAGTTTTTTCAGAATCATCACAGGATAACATCACCAAGAGATCTACTTTGTTGGTAATACTGTGCTTGGTGGAGAAAAAAATGGTGATTATGAAAACATATTTTCAGAACAAAAGTATTGCTTTCTGTAGGCAGACAGTTTTGATGTTACCCAATGTAGCCAGGGCGACTCAGTTACGTCAAAAGGTTTTCCTGCTGCTTAAACCTTGTGTTTTGGTGGTAGAAGGCACTTTTTTTCCTTAGTTTCTCTGTAAGTGCTCGTTACGTTTGAGAACCAGTCTTTAATTCTTTTGGATCCTGTGCATCTAAAAAATATTTTTTAGTGCATGGGTAGCTCACGCATATTTGAAACTTACTACAGGAAGCCTCAGCGCGCCCCTTGGAAAGCCCTTTTAAACGGCAGCACAGCTTAGTAAAAGGACCCCGTAGAGCTGCATTTTAGAATGGAATTCATATTGGAGTTTAGATGTCCCAAGTCGGGATGTCTGAGGTTCCATTAGAACAGGATTTGCTGACATAGAGCCTGTTCTAAAATACATGGTGAAATAGACATTCATGTGCTGGTAATATGCAGCATGAACATCCATGTTAGAAAAATAGATATCTAAAATATTGCGGGGCAACACAGGAATGTAAACACATCTGCAGCAGCATATGAACATCTATGACACTGCAACATAGATGTTTATGTGCTGGAACATAAGCAGTTATGTCACTCATTTTGGAAATATATAGCTATTTCTCCCACAGTTGTCACAGAGCTCAGTATCCTTTGCCACTTTCATGGTTTGGGGTAGAGACACCAACCACTAGAGAATGAAAGAGGTGACCTCCTGTAAACCCTCCAGTAAAGCACTGCTCAATAGTAGTACATTTTTGAAACCTGGATATCCCAGGTAGCAGGTCTAACTTCTGATGTCCATATTTTTAGACATAGACAGTCATTCTTCTTCTTAAATGAGGAATAAATATCTATTTTTTTTTTGGCCTGCCCTAGTCCTACTCAAAACACGCTAAGACTACACCTCCTTGCTCTTTGGCTGTTCTTCAGTTTCAGATGTTCATATCCCAGCTTTGTAAAATTGGAACTTCTATGCACAGGCATTTAAATGCCAACTTATGGTCATCTAAAATGTGTACAGCACTTCTAAAATTCCTTTTCCAAAACTGGTAACAAGGTGTAGATTGCAAGAGTGACCTGAAATTTGGCGAAGCGAGAGTTCAAATTCTGCTTCTCTCATTGATCCTCCTTGTTATCTTTGCAAAGTCACATCACCCTCTGTTGTCCCAGTTATAAAGTAGGGGCCCTTTTAGAAAGAAGCACCAAAATGTGGCCTGTGGTAGTGTAGGTGCATGTATTGGAGGTGTGCTGGACCATTTCTCCAGCGCATCTGAAAAAAAGGGGTTTTTGGGGGGGCTGAGAAATGGACGTGCAGCAAAATGAAAACCTTCGAGCGTCTATTTATGGCCTGAGCTCTTAATGCCACCCATTGACTTAGAAGTAAGCGCTCACACGTTACGTAGCTGTCCAGCGTGCGCCAACTGCCAATTACCACCAGGATGACCCCACGGTAGAAAATAGAAATTTGTTTTCTACCGCGTGTTTTCGGTGTGTGCCAAACTCAGAATTACCACCAGGTGCACGTGCTAGCTGGGCAGTAATGCCAATTTGACGCACGCGCATAGTCCCTTATGCACCTTTGTAAAAGGGCCCCTAAGGGTCTCTTATATCAAAGTACGGTAAAAGGCTACACTTACCATGTGTGTTAGTAGCATAGATTAATGTGCAACTTCTATGTTAACTGTTAGGGGCATGTGCAGCATCTTCCCATACAGTTTAAGACCAAGGCAATATACTTCCTATGCATTAACTGCATTGTAAATAATTCAGATGCACTTAATGTCACCTAGTGAAGCGGCATTACCTGTTTTGCATTATCTGTTGCATTAATAATTAACATGCAGTAAGTTACTATGAGGGGCATAATCAAATAGGGATGACCATCTCTAAGGGCGTTCTGGCGAAGGGGCGGGGAAACCCGTATTATCAAAACAAGATGGACGTCCATCTTTTGTTTCGATAATATGGTCGGGGACGCCCAAATCTCAACATTTAGGTCATCCTTAGAGATGGTCGTCCCCGGTTTTTGGCGATAATGGAAACAGAGGATGCCCATCTCAAAAACGACCAAATCCAAGTCCTTTGGTCGTGGGAGGAGCCAGCATTCGTAGTGCACTGGTCCTCCTCACATGCCAGGACACCAAACGGGCACCATAGGGGGCACTGCAGTGGACTTCACAAATTGCTCCCACCTGAGCCCCCCAACCCCCTCCCCCTAAAACCCACTCCCCACAACTGTACACCACTACCATAGCACTTAGGGATGAAGGGGGGCACCTACATGTGGGTTCAGTGGGTTTCGGGTGGGTTTTGGAGGGCTCATGTTTACCACCATAAGTGTAACAGGTGTGTGTGTGTGTGGGGGGGGGGGGGGGGCCTGGGTCCGCCTGCCTGAAGTGCACTGCACCTACTAAAAACTGCTCCAGGGACCTGCATACTGCTGTGATGGAGCTGGGTATGACATTTGAGGCTGGGAAAAAAATGTTTTTTAATTTTATTTTTAGGGTGGGAGGGGGTTGGTGACCACTGGGGGAGTACGGGAAGGTCATCCCCGATTCCTTCCGGTGGTCATCTGGTCAGTTTGGGCACCTTTTCGAGGCTTGGTTGTGAAAAAAAAGGGACTAAGTAAAATCAACCAAATGCTCGTGAGGGACGCCCTTCTTTTTTCTATTATTGGCTGAGGACGTCCATCTCTTAACCACGCCCCCATCCCACCTTTGGTACACTGCCGACACGCCCCCATGAACTTTGGTTGTCCCTGCGATGGACAGCAGTTGAGGATGCATAGTCGATCCAGACCTGGGCTTACTCAATGCCGAGATTCAACATCAATCCAAAGATATTGTTTGGATTGATGTCAAATCTCGGCATTGTAGTGTTTTTCCATTTTGAAGTATTTTTAGCAGCTTCACATTCTATCTCATATTTGTGAGTACAACAAATAGGCTTTTGAATCTTCAGGATTTGTATGATCAGACAGAAATTTATTAGCCCCTGATCCAGCCCAGTTGGGCGAAACACGGCCTGTGTCGGGCTTTCTAATTTTATTTCCACCTATTTTTAATAAATATTATTTTTTTCATCCATGTATCTGCTTTGGTTGTTTTCCAACTATGTGAATTTACACACATTACGTTACAGAATACGCTTACACAATTGTGTGCATAAATTCTAATTAATGCCAATTAATGTCAATTGGCTTGTTAACTAATTAAATTGTGTGCGCAACTTAAAGTCGCGCTATATAGAATCTGGGGGTAACTACATAGTGGAATAGAGCAGGAAATGGCATGAGCTGTACCTTGCAGTTAACACAAACTAGCTTATTTTCGAAAGGGAAGGACGCCCATCTTCTGACACAAATCGGGAGAGGGGTGTCCTTCTCCCGAGGTCGCCCAAATCGGCATAATTGAAAGCCAATTTTTTGCATCCTCAACTGCTGTCCATCGCGGGGACAACCAAAGTTCATGGGGGCGTGTCGGCAGTGTACCAAAGGTGGGATGGGGGCGTGGTTAAGAGATGGGCGTCCTCGGCCAATAATAGAAAAAAGAAGGGCGTCCCTCACGAGCATTTGGTTGATTTTACTTGGAGAAGCAGTTGCAGCAGCTACTTGAGGAGGGGGAAACAAAAATATGAGGGTAGACACAGGATGGGAGAAAGATAGAGTGGGGAGACACTGGATGGAAGGGTGGGGAAAGAAAGAGGGGGGACACTGGATGGAAGGGTGAGGAGAGAGGGAGGGGAGACACTGAATGGAAAAGCGGGGAGATAAAGAGGGGAAATGCTGGATAAAAGGGTGGGGAGAGAGGGAGGGGAGATGGATGAAAGGATGAGAAAAAGAGGAGAGATGCTAGATGGAAGTGGGGGAGAAGATAGAGTTAATGAAAGACTGTGGAAGAAGAGGAATGGGAATAGGAGAGCCAGGATTAGGGAAAGAGATGAAACGCTTTAGGTAGATGCAGTACAAAGAGGGAAATTGAAGACTAGATAGTAAGAATGAATTAAATCTGGGCAGAAAGGCAGAAAATAAATTGAAAAAAGCTGAAAAGAAAAGGAGGAGAGAGAAAAATGACAAGCGTTAAAAGATGAAGGAAACCAGAGCCCGGACCAACACAATTAGAAAAATAAAATGAACAGACAACAAATGTAGAAGTAATTTTATTTTCTATTTTGTGATTAGAATATGTCAGTTTTAGGAATGTCCATTTCAAAATCTCTGCTGATCAGATCTCAGGAGTACTCAGTTGAATTTGTTCGACTTAGGGTTCTTGGCTTGAAGAAGTTGAGAAATACTGATGTATCTGAACTTGAGCTCAGATTTACAGTACATAAGAATAGCTGTACTTGGTCAGACCAATGGTCCACCTTGCCCAGTATCCTGTTTTCAACAGTGGCCAGTTCTGGTCACAAGTACCTGACAGAATCCCAAATAGTAGCAAGATTCATGGTACTGATCCCAGGGACAAGCTGTGGCTTTTTCCATGTCTATGGACTTTTCCTCCAGGAACTTGTCCAAACCTGTGTGGAGGAGTAGCCTAGTGGTTAGTGCAGCAGACTTTGATCCTGGGGAGCTGGGTCCAATTCCCTTTGCAGCTCCTTGTGACTCTGGGCAAGTTACTTAACCCTCCATTGCCCCAGGTACAAAGTAGTGCTTGTATGTAATATACAAACTGCTTTGATTGTAACCACAGAAAGGTGATATATCAAGTCTCATCCCCTTTCCCTTTTTGAAATCCAGATACACTAACTGCTGATACTGCATCCTCTGGCAATGAATTCCAAACCTTAACTATTCATTGAGTGAAAAAATCTTTCCTCCTGTTCATTTTAAAAGTATTTCCATGTAACTTCCTTGAGTGTCCCTTAGTCTTTGTACTTCTTGAACGAGTAAAAAATCGATTTACATTTACCTGTTCTACACCACTCAGTATTCTGTAGAGCTCTATCATATCTCCCCTCAGCTGTCTCTTTTCCAAGCTGGCGTCCTAACCTCTTAAGCACCTTCCTCATATGACAGGAGTTCCATCCTCTTAATAATTTTGGTTGCCCTTCTTTGAACATTTTCTAATACTGCTATATCTTTTAAAAGGTACGGTGACCAGAATTGTACACAATACTCAAGGTGTGGTTGCACCATGGAGCAATACAGAGGCATTATAAAATTCTTTGTCTTATTTTCTATCCCTTTCCTAATAATTCCTAGAAAGACAAGTAATCAAAACCAATGCAAAGACAGTGGTAGGTTTGATAAAGAGGGAGATTTAAATGTTATACGAATGTTTTTTTAAAGTGGCATGAATATGTTCCTGCAAAAATGTTGGTCAAGCTGGAACTGCACTGGAAGCCAGTGCTTTATCATCATAGTGGAAAACAACAGTCTGATTATGTTTATTTAGATATCAGACCTGTTTAGTTTAGTTTGATATCCCAAATAAACAGCCTACTTCAAGGTTATGCATGAGTTACTTGTCATAATGGTGTTCCAAGCAAGATTGCTTTCGACACCTCTCTTCCCTCTCAGGTTCATATTTCACTGACTGATTCAAAAGGGTGATATTGCACACCTCCTGACTTTTTTTTTTATTTATAAGCATTTTTATTTTTATACAAGACATTGCATTACTTGTACAGAAAAGATTGGTTATCTTAGAAAATTAAGCTAAGGAAAAAAGAGAGAAAGAAAAGAATAAACTCTATTATCTCTAACCAATCTAAAGTCCACAATAAGAGTCCAAGATTCCTAAACAGTGGAGATTAGGAAATTTTTTAACACATTTGTAATCAGATGTGAACCAATTCCTTATTACATTAACTAGAGCTTTTTGATGTTATGAAAGCTATAAGCTGAGAGGGTTCGTAATAAACATATTTAAAAGATTGGTATTTAACCACACATTTGCAGGGGTATCTTAGGAAAAAAGTAGCTCCCATCTGAAGCACTTCAGTTTTCATCTGGAGGAATTGTTGTGACTTGTTCTGTATCTGAAGATTCTAGAAGTGCAGATACATCTTATGATTGATTGACTTGAGTTTGTTGGTTACTATCTTTTTTAACAGGAAGGTAATACACTTGTGTGAAGGGAGGAATACTCTCTTCCGGAACCTCCAGTATTTCTTTAATATAATTATTTAACATTTCACGAGGGGAAACAGCAAATTATTGAGGAAAATTCAAAAATCACAAGTTATTACTTCTTGAGTAATTTTCAAGAAATTCTGTTTTCCTCCTCAGATTAGTTAAATCTTTCAGCATATTACTTTGAAGCAATTGCGTATGCTGGAGGTTTTTCTCTTGTGATTGAACATTTAAGGTCAAAGATTTTAAACTTTCTTCTGTTTCTTTAGTTTTTACTTCCAAGACAGTCATATCTTGACTTATTTTCTGTACCTGAGGCAGGGGCGTATCTGCTTGGGGCCACGGGGGCCTGGGCCCCAGCAGATTTCGCCCTGGACCCCCCTACTGCTGTCACCTACCTTTGCTGGCAGGGGGCCCCAACCCCCGCCAGCCGAGGTCCGCTTCCTCCTGCCGCTGCCTTTAAAAATATTCCTTCGGCTGGGGGGGGGGCCAGCCGAGCCAAGGTCTTTTAAAGTTATTTTTCGTCCTCCGGAGTACATGCTGTTCAAAGCTGCTTCTTTCGAAGTCTGACATTGCTACACATAATGTTTTGCCCAGGTCAGCTATCAAGCACCATAAATTATCTAACGTGACTTCTGAGGGTTTAACAGAAGAAACTGAAAAATGGGTGTTCGTTACCTGCGAACGCTGTGTAGGAAATTCTTGCAGTTTCTATGTCCCCCAATGCTGTAATTGCTGTTTCAGATCTTATTTGAGGAGTTCAAAATCCTAAACTTCCCTCTGCTCCACGCAGATCACATTCTGCCTCTTGTCGCTCTAGCCCTGGTGTTCCTTCCATATGCCGGGCTAGAGACACTGCTGTCGGGGAGCTGCTTCCACTCAGCTGCGGGGGAGGAGCTCTAATGTCGGGGCTGAGGGTAACCTCTAGCCCAGAGTTCCGCCGGGGGCCTCCATCAACTCCTGGCTGAGCTAGCGTGCTGCTCACCGATGCCACTGGAATCGGGGCTCGCTGGATAAAAGATTCAATGGAGCCGGATTGAGCCACAGGGCCCCGCCACTGAGAGGACACGGCAGCGGGTCGGCCTCGTCTCTTAGGCATAATCAAGGTCAAAAATCACAGAAGCTCACACTCGCGTCTGATTCAATCAGCGGCCATCTTGAACTCACCTCCTGACTTTTTTGCTCAGGGCAGTTGCTCTTTTCTCCCATTCCTTACAATGGCCTTGTGTAAGGGCCTGTGGCTATGGTTATGCTAGAACCCACTGACTGGATGGATCGTTCAGGTCTTTATCTGCCATCATTTACTGTTACTGTGTTACTATTCACGGCTACTGTGGAAGCCCAAGGTATTGACTGTGCTAGATTCCACAGTGATGTCATCGTGAGAACCTTTACAGTGTCACAGGTAGAATAGGAAAAGTGTGCTGGGGCTTGGAGTATACATTTATTTATTTGTTGCATTTGTATCCCACATTTTCCCACCTGTTTGCAGACTCAATGTGGCTTACAATAATACATCCTGACAATCGCCAATCAAGAGTAGATAAAACAATGAGATATTCACAAAGAAGAGAAATAGATTTTCCAACTTACAGACAGACTGGATTGTAGGTACGGTGCTTCCTTTGGGGACCCCACCCCCATGAGATCGGGCTTGGTCTGACATCATGCTGGAAGCCTTGGACCCTCCAGCTATGCCAGAGCTGGTAAAACCAGAGGAGTGGGTAGAGCTTCTAGCACCTAAAATATATAAAATTAGCTATAATAAAGTATTATTTTAGTTACATTTGTACCCCGCGCTTTCCCACTCATGGCAGGCTCAATGCGGCAGGCAATGGAGGGTTAAGTGACTTGCCCAGAGTCACAAGGAGCTGCCTGTGCTGGGAATTGAACTCAGTTCCTCAGTTCTCCAGGACCAAAGTCCACCACCCTAACCACTAGGCCACTCCTCCAGAATATTCAACTAATTAGGTCACATGATTGTGTGATATGCCATTCTCTTTCATACAATCTTGGATCTGTTGTGGAGTGGTAATCAGAACATTACAGTTAATGGGCTCAGACTTTATACCTATTGAACAAGGCACAGAGCTGCTTTATAATGTTACTGGGTACTGTGGATAAACAAATATCAAACAAATATCAAACAAAAGCTCTTTGCTATACCTTTGTATTAATCTAAAACATAACTGGAACCTGGGCCTGGGGAAGGCAGAGGCTGTGTTCACATCAGGCTCCTACAATTCAGGTTACATAATACACTATTTGTTTATTTACTGCTCAGATTTTTACATACTTCTGCTCAGTCTGTATTGGGGGTACCAGTCCTGAGTTTTATTTTGAAATTTCTTTCCTTCACTTAGCTAATTTCATTGTTGTGTTTGGATAACGCAACTCTGCCTCCCTGCACTTTTCAAGCAAGCATGCAAGCAAGCACCCTTTCTCGTGTTTGTGATCTGAGCTGGATATATAACAAAAAAAAAAAAGCCTCCAGTGATCTGCATCAATTGGATCATCAAAGGACATCAGGATCAGAAATTGCAAAACGATCTGGGGCCTATCAGACCACAAGGTTTGACAGGTCAGGTTTGATAGGTCAGGGCTTTGTACCTGGGCATACGCTTAATATACATTTTTTTAATGTGTGCATTAGGAAACCCCACACTGAGCTTCAGTGCAGAGCCCTAATGCAATCTTTCTGCATCTTCTCTTAAACTGTTACATCATTGAGACACTATTCCCGGTGTGGCTTCTACTTCCAGCCTAACATTTTTTTAATAAGATAAACAGTTCTTAATAATAGTAGCGAGACTGGCAGTGTCACTTATAGCTATGTTGAAGGACTACAACTAAAAATTCCTACTCTTATAGGGACATAAACTACAGATGTATACAAAATAGTTGCCAGAAATAATGAGGAAGGAGATATGGGGTCAATATTCAGCTGGCGGTGCTTCAAGTTTGCTGACTACCACCGGAGCTATGCCCAGAAATTCAATGCTGGACCATGTCTGTGCTTGGGCATTGAATTTTCGGGTTTCCGGAGCCAGCCAATACATAGCTGGTTAGGTGCGATATTCAGCATTTAACCAGTTATGGGGCACAGCATAAAAATAGTACTGACCTTTATAGGATCCTATTTATGCAGTTACCTTGGCTGGTTAAGTGCAGAATATCAGAATAACTGACCAAGTGCTGACTGTGCCCCCCCCCCCCCCCCCGGAACACCCCCAAAACAGCCAGTTTTGAGTTTGGTGCTAAACGGTTATTTTCAGTGCTACTAACTGGTTAAGTGCACCTGAAAATGAATGGATAGCTCAGAACAAGCAATTTAATCGGCCAGGAGCCTTTGCTGTCCGGTAAAATCACTTTGAATATCTGACAGTTATCATTCCTTGCCACTATTTTCTGTACACTCACAGTTCATTCCCCTATAAAAGTAAGAATTTTGGTAGTGGTCTCTCAACTAGTAGTTTCATGCTTACCCATTTTCTGTAGGCTTGAAGTTGCTCCTCCAGAAGGCACGCCTCCTCCATGACCCTTGGCGTCATTGGCCAT
This sequence comes from Microcaecilia unicolor, assembly GCF_901765095.1. NCBI lineage: Eukaryota > Metazoa > Chordata > Amphibia > Gymnophiona > Siphonopidae > Microcaecilia > Microcaecilia unicolor. The sequence goes on from NC_044035.1 coordinate 183,889,200, forward strand.
TATATTTGATGCCGTTGATCCCCTTGTGATGCCCAATGGGGTGAAACCTGCATTGTGCACATTCCTGTCTGACATCTCTCCTTTGGATGCTCAACAGACTTTGGGCTGATTATTTGGGATGGATAAACTCAGCAGCAGAATTTATACTGTTGGAAACCACCCCTCCCCTCCCCTCTCTCCTCCTCTCCTTATCAGCAAGAAAGAAAAGGAAACTGAAACCAGTGCTGGAGTTTCAATTTCCCAGTCAGTGTAAGTAAGTCTGCTGTTGAGAAAAATAGGTGCTTTTGTCTCAGAATCAAAAAGCTACATTTTGGGTGTTTTGTGTGTAGCAATCTCTCATCACTGGGACTGAGAGATACCCCAGAGGCTGGTGTGCAAACAATTTAGAGTTGGGTCTATGGCTAAAATACCTGAAATCTCCCCCCAAACCTTCCCTGCAGCTTAAATGTTAATAGTTAATATTAATAGGCACAGAAAATTCAAAGGCAAACTGTGACTGGGAAACTACTATTGATTACAATAAAATTCCTATTTATTGGGAATCAAGATCTCCAGTACTATGCAAATATATACAAAATAAAGAATAGAAAAGCAATGAGGCAAATAGCCCATAAGAAAAAAGTAAAATAGTTGCAAAAGTTTAATTCTTAGTCTTCTCTGAGCAGCACTCTCTACTTCAAGCTCACACATTTTTCATACCTCTTTGCGGGCTGAACAGCAGATGTGCCAATCACATGCATTTGGCGTGTGACACACTCATTTGGGCCCCTTCTCCAGCTCACATGCTTAAGGGTCCTGATCTTCATTCATTGGGCTTCCTGTGCCAACCGGCTGGTTTTTTGCCCCTCTAGTAGGTTCTTTTCCCCCACAGTCAGGCAACTCACCCTCCCTTCTCTTCTGTGGGTCAGGCAGCTCTTTTTCCTTCCCTCTCCTTCCCTCCAACTCCAGCCACATCTCCTCCTCCCTCTCCTCACACCAGTCCTTGAAAATGATGAGTTGGCGGCAGTGCTAAAGATGTGTTGCTACTTCTGGCTGCTCTGGAAATTCTCTCTACTTTGTCCTGCCTTGGAACTTCCTGTGCATGGGAACAAGCAGAGAGAAGGACCAGGGCAGCCAGAAATAGCAGCATGAATTTAGTGCTGCCTGCAACTTGTTGGTGTTCCAGGACCAGGGAAGAGGGAGAACTGCCAGACCCTCAGGATTTACTTTACTTTATTTCTTATGAATTGCAACACACTCAAAGCAGTTCAGGAGCAGATGATCAGAAGCCCCACGCTGTTCCAAACAGTGCTGTAAAATTAGCACCGGAACAGCGCGGGGTATTAACACCCTTAAGATTAGAGCTAATAGCATGCAAATTTAGGTGCGCTATTAGCTCTGATCATAGGGTACTTCTGTGGGAGGATTGTACCTGGGCATGTGCCAAAAGGCACAATCCTCCTGCAGAAGTTGTTTGACAGATCTGGACTGTAAAAAAAAAAAAAAATCCCAGGCCTGTCAAACAGCAGAAGAGGTTTGTCAGGTCTAGGATTTTTTCCCAGACCTGTCAAACCTAAGCCCACCTCCCCCCCCCCCCCCAAACAAGGCTTGGAGGTCTGGTGGATGCACCGGGCAGGGCAGGGCACCACCATTTTGAAGAGGTGCCTGCAGAGGAGGGAGGGAGTGCTAGTCCCTCCATCCTCCAACTTCAAGGTAGATCATAGGGGAGGGGGTGCCAGTGTGGAGGGCTAGTGGTCCCACTGGACCACAAGGGTCTTGTTAGTGTTGGGGTGAAGGCTAACAGTCCCACTGGACCACCAGGGCTTTTTAGTGTTTGGGGGGTGGGCTTAGGTTTGACAGGTCCTCTCCGCATCCTTCCATCCGTCTCCCCTCTTTATCTCCCTATCCTTCTATCCAGCATCTTCCCTCTTTCTTGCCCTATCCTTCCATCCAGCGTCTGTCTCTCCCCATCCTTCCATCCAACATCTTCCCTCTTTCTCTCCCTATCCTTCCACCCAACATCTACCCTGTCTCCCAATCCTTCCATCCAGTCTCTCTCTCTCCTGATCCTTCTATCCAGATGACTTTTTCTCTATCCCCTTCCTTCCATCCAGTCTCTCTACCCTTTTCCATTCATCATGTCCTCTCTTTCTCTCCCCATCCTTCCAGTGTCTCTCCTGTTTCTTTCCCTACCCTTCCTTTCAGCGTCTTCCCTCTTTCTGCTCTCATCCTTCCAGCATCTTCCCTCTTTCTCTCCCTCCTTTCATCCAGCATGTCCCCTCTTTCTCTCTCCATATGTCCAGCCAGGGTCCCCTCTTTCTCCCCATCCCTTTCCCCAGCAGCCTTTCTATCTCCAGCCCTTTTCCATGTTCCCTCTTTCTCTCCCTATCTTTCCACTCATCTCTCTCTCTGTACCCCTCTTCCATCCAGCATCTCCACTGTATCATTTCCTCCCCTCTGCTCTCTTCATTCAGCACCTCCTGCTCCCCCTTCCACCTGGTATCCATTTCCTAGCCACTGCTGCTTCTCCTGATAGGCAGCAGCGGCCACAGCAAAGAAAAACAAACAAGAAAAAGCAAGTGCGGGACCACAGCAGCTTTCAGGCATGTGCTGTCGGCTCTGCTGGTCCTCTGCCCCTGTGCTGATGTCAACTTCCCGTTCCGAGGGCAGAGAAAGGATTGGCAGAGCCAACAGGGCATGCCTGAGGCCCCAGTAACCTAGAAATCATTGGAGATAACTTGAGAGCAGGAGACTCGCCCAGAGGAGGGTGCAAGTGTAGAGCACAAGCGGCAGGTGCAGGCGGACCTGAGCTGTACTGGGGATAGGCCCTCTAAGTGGCTGCGGGGTATCCCCAAGTGGGTGGTTAGGTGTTTTATGACAAGGGGTTTCTGCAAGTCAAAGAAAACCCCAGGGTTTCTTCTACAGACTCAAGGAAGTCTGTAGATATGGCAAGAAGCATTCTCCTGGAACAATTAATCGAAGGGCTATCTTCAGCTATGAAACACTGGATGAGGTGACACCCTAAATTGACACTGGAGAGTGCTCTGGAAGCAGCAGAAGCTTTTTATCAAGGCCAATTAGAACTAGATCCTACAAGGAGGAGAAGCAAGCTAGAAATCCTGAGAAGAAACGAGAGAAAGTAGGATCTGAGAACCTGAAGGACATGAAACCGCCCTCTGGCCCAGCATCAGAATGATGGAGGCTCTCATCTCCACAGATGCCATGCTCTTTGCTGACCCATGGGAACTGCACTTCCTCACCTGCTTCAGATATGGGGAGAGAGGTCACATAGCCAGAGAGAGTTAGGTGAAGAGGCCATGAATGTGAATATGGTCACTTCACATGCTTGCAACTCTGTGGAGGACTCTCATCCTGAGAACAGGAATTGTGTGCTTCAAGTTAAAGTGAATGGGAAGCCCTATCAAATAATGGTAGACTCCGGAAGTGTGAAGACCCTCATGCAGAGGGGAGTGGTTACCAAACAGCAAATAAACTATGAATAAAATGTGACATTATCCTATGTACATGGAGATCATACCCCACAGCTGAACTCCATCTCCAAACATTGATTGGACCAGCCTAGCTAGAAGCAGTGATGGTGCCCAGCCTCTCTTACCCAGTTGTTTTGGGTCGAGACTTCCTAACTTTTGAAGTCATCTGGGCCCAGTGAAGAGATGGCCTGAGGAAGGAGCCAGATCAGCATGACCTAAACTCAAAGGAGCAATGTGCTTTGTGTCCAGAGGCAGCAGTAGACCAGACTCCAGTGGTCTGTCAGAACCCGGATGGGTTATCAGCAATGGTATATCATGCATGGGAGGAAAATGATCCTCTTCCAGGGCTACAAATAGGGTTCCAAATTGGCCTTCAACTTTGTACAGATCTTGGAGAAAGTCCATCGCTATATTGCTGAGTTGCAAGATGATACTGAGCAGGCAGCTAAGAATACCCGAAGGTTACAGGAGGATAAGGAGTCCCTCCAAACCCAACTGGCCAAAGCTCTGAAGGAAATTAGAAGACAAGCTGAGAAATTTGTGGAGGAACTCCAAGCTGTCCACATTGCTGTGGAAATGGAGAAAAGGGAGCTACACAAAACCATTGAGCAGCAAGAGAAGGAAATCAAGCAGTTGGGACTCAAAACCTGAAAGGAGAGTCCCGGGAGAACCATAGTGTAATGGGAAAAGGACATCCAGTCCTCGAAACAGGTTGACAAACTGCTTCGTGAATTGCAGGAAGCAAAGAAGATTGCCTGGCTGACTGAGGAACAACATGAGAAGCCCAAGGGTGAGGTCAAACAGCTGCAACAGGAGTTGGCAAGCACAGAATCTCTGTGGCAGTACTCTGAGCTGCAAGGGCAACTAAGAGGAACCTGGTAGAGCTATAATATGGTGCTAGAATGACTTCAAATGCTGGCTGGCATGAATACTGTACTGCCTCTTCAAGTTCAAGAACGCCAGGGGGAAGTAGCAGTCCTGGACCATTCCACCCAAGTTCTGCAAAACCAGCTGGAGAAGGTTCAGATTCAGCTGACCCAGGCAGCAGCGTCCCAGTAAGAGATGTACAAGGAGCTGGATGGTTTAGCTACCTGGCTCAGGGAGGCTTCCCAGAAGAGGGACATATTGGATGAGCGGAGCCACAGCAGAGAAATGGAACCCCCAGGAGGGTGAACTGAAAACACTCAAGGCCCACTGCTTGGGAGTGGAAACTTTGCCTATTGTTAACAGTTCATTCAATTCCAAGGGTCTGAGGAAACCTTCCTGACAACTTCCTTATGGGGAAGTACACCTAAGAAAGCGGCATGAAGAAGTAGACAACTTCAGGAACCCATTGACAGGTACAGCAGAGGCCAGTACTGCAGTGAAGTTACAATCACTGCCAGCAAGCCTAGCTGAACTATCAGTGGCCAGAGGTACCTACAACAGACCTGTTGAAACACTTAACCAACCAGTCTAGGGTTACCATATGGCTCCAGAAAAAGGAGGACGGATTGAGCCAGCCGGGTTTTACTTCCAGTGCTTTTCATTGAAAGCAATGGAAGTAAAACCCGGCTGGCTCAATTACTTCCATTGAAAGCAATGGAAGTAAAACCCGGCTGGCTCAATCCGTCCTCCTTTTTCTGGAGCCATATGGTAGTCGGTTGCTCACTTAGACTTGCAAGTGACTACGAGAGTCCCTCGCAGGTGTATGAGCCCAGGTAGAGGTACTGTGATTACCCCAAGAGGGTGGCTGCAGTTCAGGCCGCAGTCAGAACCTGTCTCCACTGGATTACAAGCCCAGGTTGACTTGTGGGGAGTTTCCTGGTGGTTCTCCGAGGACAAGCAGGCTGCTTGTTCTCACTGATGGGTGACGTCCACGGCAGCCCCTCCAATCGGAATCTTCACTAGCAAAGTCCTTTGCTAGCTCTCGCGCGCCCGCGCGCACCGCGCATGAGCGGCCGTCTTCCCGCCCGAAACCGGCTCGAGCCGGCCAGTCTTCTTTCGTCCGCACTCGGTACGGCTGTGTTTTGCCGTGTCGAGCCCCGGAGAGTCGACCTCGCGCGTCCGTTATCTTAATCGACGTGTTTTTCTTCGGAAAAGTTCTCTTTTCGTTCGGAAAGTGCTCCGAAAACCCCCTTGGGTTTCGTTTGCCCCTTCCCGTATTTCCAGTTTTTGCCCCGGTAAGTTTTCTTTCGTCGTCGGGGTAGGCCTCTTTTCGGCCTCGGTCGAGATTTTTCTCCCTTAAAGTTTTGGTGCTCAAATTCGTCATTTCGGATTTTGATTTCGCCGGCGTGATTTTTCCGCCCATGACATCGAAGCCTTCCAGCGGCTTCAAGAAGTGCACCCAGTGCGCCCGGGTAATCTCGCTCACTGATAGGCACTCTTCGTGTCTTCAGTGTCTGGGGGCCGAGCACCGTCCTCAGAACTGTAGTCTGTGTTCCCTGTTACAAAGGCGAACTCAGATAGCGAGATTGGCCCAGTGGAACGTTTTGTTCTCGGGTCTTTCGTCGGCATCGGCACCGGGGTCATCGAGTGCATCGACGTCATCAGCGTCCAGACCTTCATCCTCGGCCGCCAGTGCATCGAGTGCATCGAGGCATCGGCCCTCTGCATCGGCGCCGAGACATCGGATAGCTGCATTGACGTCGGTGGTACCGGGACCTCGTCTCCTGATGTCGTCGGACGGTGGTGCATCGTCAGGAGTGCAGGTGAGGGCTGTCCATTCCCCTGCTGGTGGCGGTGAGCCTTCGGGTGGGTCTCCCCCTACCCTGAGGGCTCCTGCGGTACAGCACCCCCGGGATCGACCTGCTTCGACCTCGGCCCCGAGGAAGCGACGGATGGATTCTACGTCCTCCTCATCGGTGCCGGGGAGCTCCGGTGACATGCTTCGGAAGAAATCGAAGAAGCATCGACACCGGTCTCCTCCCCGCGTCGGCACCGAGAGCTCTGGGTCGCCGAGGGAGTCGGCACCCAGCAGGCATCGGCACCGAGAAGACCGCTCACCCTCTGTTCAGGAGGTGTCGATGCGCTCCACTCTGGACAGCCCGGAACAGCCTCCACGCCCGGAACAGGTTCTGACGTCGACGCCTGCATCGGCCTCCATGCCTTTCTCTGCAGCCGCTCTGAACGAGAGCCTCCGGGCCGTTCTCCCAGAGATTCTGGGAGAGCTGTTGCGCCCTACCCCTCCGGTACCGGCGGTGCTTGCGCCTCCGGTACCGTCGAGCGTGGCGCCGGCCCATCGCCCTGGGTGAGGTCCCCGACGTCGGTACCGCGTGCGGTGCCGACTGCGGCCACCTCCCAGGAAGGCTCCCCGACTACGTCGGCGGAGGGAGCTTCGCCGATGCGGGCGAGGGAGTCTACCTCTCGACGCCCCCATTGTGGACGTGGCTCCACGGAGTCGAGCCGGGCGAGGTTGCAGACACAGGTCCGTGAACTTGTGTCTGACACCGAGGGTGAGGCCTCGTGGGAAGAGGAAGAAGACCCCAGATATTTCTCTGACGAGGAGTCTGAGGGTCTTCCTTCCGATCCCACTCCCTCTCCTGAGAGACAGCTTTCTTCTCCCGAGAGTCTGTCTTTTGCTTCCTTTGTCCGGGAGATGTCTACGGCCATCCCCTTCCCGGTGGTTGTGGAGGACGAGCCCAGGGCTGAAATGTTTGAGCTCCTGGACTATCCTTCTCCACCTAAGGAAGCGTCCACTGTTCCCTTGCACCATGTCCTGAAAAAGACATTGCTTGCGAACTGGACCAAGCCACTAAGTAATCCCCACATCCCCAAGAAGATCGAGTCCCAGTACCGGATCCATGGGGACCCAGAGCTGATGCGCACTCAGTTGCCTCACGACTCTGGAGTTGTGGATCTGGCCCTAAAGAAGGCTAAGAGTTCTAGGGAGCATGCTTCGGCACCCCCGGGCAAAGACTCTAGAACCTTAGACTCCTTTGGGAGGAAGGCCTACCATTCCTCTATGCTCGTGGCCAAAATCCAGTCTTACCAGCTCTACACGAGCATACACATGCGGAACAATGTGCGGCAGTTGGCGGGCTTGGTTGATGCTCTTCCCCCTGAGCAAGCCAAGCCTTTTCAGGAGGTGGTCAGGCAGCTGAAGGCGTGCAGAAAATTCCTGGCCAGAGGGGTGTATGACACCTTTGATGTTGCGTCCAGGGCCGCTGCTCAAGGTGTGGTGATGCGCAGGCTCTCATGTCTGCGTGCCTCCGACCTAGAGAATAGACTCCAGCAGCGGATTGCGGACTTGCCTTGCCGTGCGGACAATATTTTGGAGAGAAGGTCGAGCAGGTGGTAGAGCATCTCCACCAGCGGGATACCGCATTCGACAAGTTCTCCCGCCGGCAGCCTTCAGCATCTACCTCTACAGGTAGAAGATTTTTTGGGGGCAGGAGGACTGTTCCCTACTCTTCTGGCAAGCGTAGGTACAATCCCCCTTCTCGACAGCCTGCGGCCCAGGCTAAGCCCCAGCGCGCTCGCTCTCGTCAGCAGCGTGCGCCTCAGCAAGGCCCCGCGGCTCCCCAGCAAAAGCAAGGGGCGAGCTTTTGACTGGCTCCAGCAGAGCATAGCCGACATACAAGTGTCAGTGCCGGGCGACCTGCCGGTCGGGGGGAGGTTGAAAGCTTTTCACCAAAGGTGGCCTCTCATAACCTCCGATCAGTGGGTTCTCCAAATAGTCCGGCAAGGATACACCCTCAATTTGGCCTCAAAACCTCCAAATTGTCCACCGGGAGCTCAGTCTTACAGCTTCCAGCACAAGCAGGTACTTGCAGAGGAACTCTCCGCCCTTCTCAGCGCCAATGCGGTCGAGCCCGTGCCATCCGGGCAAGAAGGGCTGGGATTCTATTCCAGGTACTTCCTTGTGGAAAAGAAAACAGGGGGGATGCGTCCCATCCTAGACCTAAGGGCCCTGAACAAATATCTGGTCAAAGAAAAGTTCAGGATGCTTTCCCTGGGCACCCTACTTCCCATGATTCAGGAAAACGATTGGCTATGCTCTCTGGACTTGAAGGATGCCTACACACACATCCCGATACTGCCAGCTCACAGACAGTATCTGCGATTTCAGCTGGGCACACGTCACTTCCAGTACTGTGTGCTACCCTTTGGGCTCGCCTCTGCGCCCAGGGTGTTCACAAAGTGCTTGGCTGTAGTAGCAGCAGCACTTCGCAGGCTGGGGGTGCACGTGTTCCCATATCTCGACGATTGGCTGGTGAAGAACACGTCCAAGGCAGGAGCCCTGCAGTCCATGCAGATGACTATTCGCCTCCTGGAGCTGCTGGGGTTTGTGATAAATTACCCAAAGTCCCACCTTCTCCCGGCGCAGAGACTCGAATTCATAGGAGCTCTGCTGGATTCTCGGACGGCTCGCGCCTATCTCCCGGAGGCGAGAGCCAACAACTTGTTGTCCCTCGTCTCGCGGGTGCGAGCGTCTCAGCAGATCACAGCTCGGCAGATGTTGAGATTGCTGGGCCACATGGCCTCCACAGTTCATGTGACTCCCATGGCCCGCCTTCACATGAGATCTGCTCAATGGACCCTAGCTTCCCAGTGGTTTCAGGCTGCTGGGGGTCTAGAAGACGTGATCCACCTGTCCACGAGTTTTCTCGAATCCCTGTATTGGTGGACGATTTGGTCCAATTTGACTCTGGGACGTCCTTTCCAAATTCCTCAGCCACAAAACGTGCTGACCACGGATGCGTCTCTCCTGGGATGGGGAGCTCATGTCGATGGGCTTCACACCCAAGGAAGCTGGTCCCTCCAGGAACGCGATCTACAGATCAATCTTCTGGAGTTGCGAGCGATCTGGAACGCTCTGAAGGCTTTCAGAGATCGGCTATCCCACCAAATTATCCAAATTCAGACAGACAACCAGGTTGCCATGTACTATGTCAACAAGCAGGGGGGCACCGGATCTCGCCCCCTGTGTCAGGAAGCCATCAGCATGTGGCTCTGGGCTCGCCGTCAAGGCATGGTGCTCCAAGCCACATATCTGGCAGGCGTAAACAACAGTCTGGCCGACAGACTGAGCAGGATTATGCAACCTCACGAGTGGTCGCTCAACTCCCGAGTGGTGCGCCAGATCTTCCAAGCGTGGGGCACCCCCTTGGTGGATCTCTTCGCATCTCGAGCAAACCACAAAGTCCCTCAGTTCTGTTCCAGGCTTCAGGCCCCCGGCAGACTGGCATCGGATGCCTTCCTCCTGGATTGGGGGGAGGGCCTGCTGTATGCTTATCCTCCCATTCCTCTGGTGGGGAAGACTTTGTTGAAACTCAAGGAAGACCGAGGCACCATGATTCTGATTGCTCCTTTTTGGCCGCGTCAGATCTGGTTCCCTCTTCTTCTGGAGTTATCCTCCGAAGAACCGTGGAGATTGGAGTGTTTTCCGACCCTCATCACGCAGGACGAAGGGGCTCTTCTGCATCCCAGCCTCCGGTCCCTGGCTCTCACGGCCTGGATGTTGAGAGCGTAGACTTTGCCTCTTTGGGTCTGTCAGAGGGTGTCTCCTGCATCTTGCTTGCTTCCAGGAAAGATTCCACTAAGAGGAGTTACTTCTTTCTATGGAGGAGGTTTGCCGTATGGTGTGACAGCAAGGCCCTAGATCCTCGCTTTTGTCCGACACAGACCCTGCTTGAATACCTTCTGCACTTGTCTGAGTCTGGTCTCAAGACCAACTCTGTAAGGGTTCACCTTAGTGCGATTAATGCATACCATTACCGTGTGGAAGGTAAGCCGATCTCAGGACAGCCTTTAGTTGTTCGCTTCATGAGAGGTTTGCTTTTGTCAAAGCCCCCTGTCAAGCCTCCGACAGTGTCATGGGATCTCAATGTTCGTCTCACCCAGCTGATGAAACCTCCTTTTGAGCCACTGAATTCCTGCCATCTGAAGTACTTGACCTGGAAGGTCATTTTCTTGGTGGCAGTTACTTCAGCTCGTAGAGTCAGTGAGCTTCAGGCCCTGGTAGCCCAGGCCCCCTACACCAAATTTCATCATAACAGAGTAGTCCTCCGCACTCACCCTAAGTTCTTGCCAAAGGTCGTGTCGGAGTTCCATCTGAACCAGTCAATTGTCTTGCCAACATTCTTTCCCCGTCCTCATTCCTGCCCTGCTGAACGTCAGCTGCACACATTGGACTGCAAGAGAGCATTGGCCTTCTACCTGGAGCGGACACAGCCCAACAGACAGTCCGCCCAATTGTTTGTTTCTTTTGATCCCAATAGGAGGGGAGTGGCTGTGGGGAAACGCACCATATCCAATTGGCTAGCAGATTGCATTTCCTTCACTTACGCCCAGGCGGGGCTGGCTCTTGAGGGTCATGTCACGGCTCATAATGTTAGAGCCATGGCTGCGTCGGTAGCCCACTTGAAGTCAGCCTCCATTGAAGAAATTTGCAAAGCTGCGACGTGGTCATCTGTCCACACATTCACATCTCATTACTGCCTGCAGCAGGATACCCGACGCGACAGTCGGTTCAGGCAGTCAGTTCTTCAGAACCTGTTTGGGCTTTAAGATCCAACTCCACCCCCCGAGGGCCCTGTTTGTTCTGTTCCAGGCTGCACTCTCAGTTAGTTGGTAAATTTTTTAGGTCAATCTCAGTTATGTCCTCGCCGTTGCGAGGCCCAATTGACCATGGTTGTTGTTTTGAGTGAGCCTGGGGGCTAGGGATACCCCATCAGTGAGAACAAGCAGCCTGCTTGTCCTCGGAGAAAGCGAATGCTACATACCTGTAGAAGGTATTCTCCGAGGACAGCAGGCTGATTGTTCTCACAAACCCGCCCGCCTCCCCTTTGGAGTTGAGTCTTCCCTTGTATCTCTTTTGCTACATACGAGACTGGCCGGCTCGAGCCGGTTTCGGGCGGGAAGACGGCCGCGCATGCGCGGTGCGCGCGGGCGTGCGAGAGCTAGCAAAGGACTTTGCTAGTGAAGATTCCGATTGGAGAGGCTGCCGTGGACGTCACCCATCAGTGAGAACAATCAGCCTGCTGTCCTCGGAGAATACCTTCTACAGGTATGTAGCATTCGCTTTACAGAGGAATGAGCCATCTGTGGACCCTAATGCCTCACAGGTGATATAGCAAGTCCCTGGAGCTAAGTTTCCAATACCCATAGACCTTCAAATCGTTATATAATTTATATAGAATAGAGCCATCCCAGTTTTTGGATTTAGTTTTGCCTAAACTGAAGGAGGATCCTCATAATTATGAGTTCAGAGTATGGGATAGTGTTGTCACGTCCGTGGCCGTGACAACCCTCAGACTTACCCTGTTTCTGGGAGTCAGTGTCTGTGCTGGCTTCTGCTTGTCTCTGTGTCTGTCTTAGGTTCTCTCTGGCTCTGTGTGCTGATTGCCCTACTGAACCTCACCTGTGTGGGCTATGCCTCTTCCAAGATGGCTGCCGCCTCCTCCTCTTTGCCAGTATCCAAGATGGCCCCCGCTGTTCCTTCCTATGGGCTGACTGCTCTGTGTGTCAAGCCTCTGTTTGGTTGCAAGGTGATTGCTGCAGCTGTGGCTCTGGAGTTGATGGGCTTTATTAGTCACTTGGAGACTACAGTCCTGGCCTTTGCATCTCATCTAAAGGTCCTGGTGTATAGAGTGCTCTGTACACAGTTTCAGTGTTTGCTCTGTGTGAGTTTCTACGTTTGTTTAGACTAGCTAGCTTATGCACCGTCTGGCTTGTAGCCTGTGTATAGCTTTGCTAGTGCTCTGTGTTTGTGTAGACTAGCTAGCTTAGGCACCGTCTGGCTTGTAGCCTGTGTATAGCTTTGCTAGTGCTCTGTGTTTGTTTAGACTAGTTAGCTTAGGCACCGTCTGGCTTGTAGCCTGTGCATAGCTCTGCTAGTTCTCTGTGTTTGTTTCCAGTGCATGACTAGTTAGCTTAGGTACTGTCTGGCTTGTAGCCTGTGCATAGCTCTGCTAGTTCTCTGTGTTTGTTTCCAGTGCATGACTAGTTAGCTTAGGCACCGTCTGGCTTGTAGCCTGTGCATAGCTTTGCTAGTGCTCTGTGTTTGTTCCTAGTGTAGACTAGCCAGCTTAGGCACCGTCTGGCTTGTAGCCTGTGCATAGCTCTGCTAGTTCTCTGTGTTTGTTTCCAGTGCTGACTAGTTAGCTTAGGCACCGTCTGGCTTGTAGCCTGTGCATAGCTCTACTAGTTCTCTGTGCTTGTTCCTAGTATTAGACTAGCCGCCCTTGCTAGCCACTATCCTGAGACTGTGTTTGTTCCTAGTGTTAGACTAGCCGCCCTTGCTAGCCACTTTCACGAGACTGTGTTTGGTCCTAGTGTTAGACTGGCCGCCCTTGCTAGTCACTATCCCGAGACTGTGATTGTTCCTAGTGTAGACTAGCCAGCTTAGGCACCGTCTGGCTTGTAGCCTGTGCATAGCTCTGCTAGTTCTCTGTGTTTGTTCCTAGTGATAGACTAGCCAGCTTAGGCACCGTGTGGCTTGTTAGCCTGTGTATAGCTTTGCTAGTTCCCTGGGTTTGTTCCTAATACTTGACTAGCCAGCTTAGGCACCGTGTGGCTTGTAGCCTGTGTAAAGCTTTGCTAGTGTTCTGTGTTGTTTCCAGTGCATGATTTGTTAGCTTGGGCACAGCTTAGTTGTTAGCTGGTGTATAGCCTTCCAAGTCTCCTGAGTTTGCTCTGTGTATGTTCCTGTGTATGACTGGTTTGCCTGGGTATAGCGTTCCTATTAGCCTGGGTACAGTTTACTAGTCATTGTGTTGAATCCTGCCGACTGCCAGAACCCGGACAGTCCCTGCTTGTCTGCCTTGCCTTCGCCTAGGTGCCAGGGGGCACTCCTGGATCTTCATTCCTGCTGTTCCTGTAAGTCCTACCGGCTGCCAGAACCTGAGGGCTCAACCCTCGGGGAAAGGCAGTCAAGTGTAGGTGAAGCCTAGGTCCAGGGTGTTCCAGTTCCGCGGGTTCCGCTCCAGTGTGTTCCAGTCCAGCGGGTTTCACTCCTGTATGTTCCAGTCCAGTGGGGCCACTCCAGTGTGTCCAGTCCAGCGGGCCCCACTCCAGTGTGCACCTGTCCGGTGCGTTCCAGTTCCGAGTGTTCCGGTGTAGAACTCCAGTCCGGGGTTCCGGTCCAGTCTTGTTTCATCTCTACCTGGAAGGTGATCTTGCCTGCCACTGCCGCTCCACGGTAGTGGCCTATGGACTCACAAACCCCGTGCTCTCGGGGAAGAAGCCTGAAAGTATGCCAAGGTCCTCGAGAGCGCGGCAAGCGCGAGAGACGCGACAAGTGTTGTGAATGATGTCCTTACAGTTCAGGCCCCTTTTAAAGTAAAAAAAGACCAGGAAGGTGAATAATCCTTGGTTTTGTGAATCCTTTGCAATTATAAAAAGATGTTGTAGGAGGTTGGAGCATCTATGGAGGAAATCCAAGGGTAGTTCAGCATATGTTAATTAGAGGAGAAAGATAACAGTTTATAAGTTTCAAGTTGCTTTAGCAAAAAAGCTTTTTTAGAGGAGAAATTACCAACTCAGAAAATTCTTCAAAAGCTCTTTTTAAAGTATTCGAAAATTTGATGAATACTGATACTGTGTTAATGGTTTCCAAAGCTATTCAACCTAAGGCAGAAGAATTAGCACAATTTTTCTAGGACAAAATCAACAAAATCAGGTAGTCTTTTATATTGTGCAACTTGGATGCCTTAGAAGTTTTGCCTTGTAATGTACAAGTGGATATCCCTGCAGACAGATTGGGGCTAACTTGAGTGTTTTTTTTCTGATATAGTTAAGAAATTTTTGTCTAGACTCTCTAATAAATCATGTTGTTTGTCCATCATTTTTGCGAAATGAATTGTTATTATATGTGCTAAACTGGTTGACTGAATTTGTTAATACTAATCTTTGACTAGGAAATTATCCTGAATCTCTAACTGGAATTGTGCTCACTCCTTTACCAAAATTGATGGGTGCAGATTTTTCAAAAGTAAAAAATTATCACACTGTTGCCAGCATACCTTGGATGACAAAATTGTTGGAGTTCTCAGTTAACGAACAACTGCAGAATTTTCTAGAAACATTTGGTATTTTGCATAAGTCACAGTATGGGTTCAGATCGCGACATATCACAGAGACACTGCTTCTTGTTCTTACAACAAAAATAAGACACTTTTTGAGTCATATGCAACAGGCAATGTTATTACAGTTTGATATATCAGCTGCCTTTGATGCTATTAATCATTCTATACTTCTGCTTAAATTATCTGAATTAGGTGTGTCAGGCAAAGTGTTAGTTTGTTTTGAAAAGTTTTTGAAGAATAGATTTTATAGTGTTAAAGGATATAATGGGAGATCATCCAGTTGGAATCTGGTTGTGGTATGTCTCAGGGCTCCCTGCTTTCCCCATCTTTGTTTAATGTTTACTTGACTTCTCTTGGGAATTTATTTTCTGAGGCAGGTATTACAGTTTTATGATATGCAGATGATACCTTTCTTCTTTGTGCTGTGCTAGAGACATTAGATAACACTCTGGATTCTATAAAACATTATGGAATCTGTATACTAAACCATGCTAGCGGCTTTCGTGCAGCATTGCCGACACAGCCCAGTCAAGGTGAATGAGCTGTGTCGGCACTAGCGCACAATCAGCTGCGTTAGCAGCTTAGTAAACCCCAGCGTATATTTGCTTCATAGACAATTGAGCAACTGGACATTTTCTTAGACTAAACAAACAAAAACCTAAGATACTATGGTTTGGCGATTTTGAAAAGGTTCCAGCTAGCTCCGTTACCTTGCTCTTGGGTGAAACATTGAAAATTGAGGACTTTTCTAGAGTTCTAGGAGTCATTTTAGATTCAAAACTCTCCTTTGAAAGACAGATTGGAGCTTTAAGTAAAAACTTTTTTCTAAAGCTTAGAGAATTGCATGTAATATGATCATCTCTGTGGAAAGAGGACTGTAGGGTCTTAGCTCAGGCAGTTCTTCTTCCTCAGTTGGATTATTGCAATTTGCTGTATTCTCAGATTACCTGCAAAGTGAAAAATCGATTGCCGCTTCTGCAGAATATAGCTGCTAGATTAATATTTGGTGCTGGTAGGTTTGACAATGTGACAACTATTCTTAAAGAATCACATTGGCTACCATACAATTGGCTAAAATACAAATTAACACATTCATCCAGCTTTTCCTAGGTACGCAGCTATGGAATGCATTACCACTTGACGTGAAAAAACAAAGCGACCTAACCAACTTTCGGGAATTACTGAAAACCTGCCTCTTTAACAAGGCATACCGCAATGATCCTTCATATGAACTTTAACGCATTACCTCTTTACCTATTATCCTGAATGTGTTCTCTCTATACCTGTTTGCTCAATTTTATGTCATTCATGTTCTCTATGTAATACCACTTGTATCTCTCATTCTGGAATGGCGATTGCCATGATGGAACAATGTAAGCCACATTGAGCCTGCAAATAGGTGGAAAAATGTGGGATACAAATGCAACAAAGAAATCTAATATAATAATTTGCACTCCCAACGTTCCAATGTCTCTGGCTGCGTTCGTAACATTGGAAAGTTGGAGGAGCAGTTTCAGCCCTTCGCCACCCCCCCCTGAGGTCGCCGCCCCCCCCAGTATGAATTGCCTTGGAAAGGGTAGAATGCCAGAAATCAATTTGCTCGTTTAGTGATTTTGATGAAAAATCTACTGGTACTGAAAAAGAGATGGAGACAGGGTTGCATTGTCAACACTTGAAAGGTTTCTAACCCAGTAGCCCTGAGATAGGGATGAGGGAAGAGGTTTGGCAGCTATTGTTATGAAAAAAGTAATCAGGACATGATTGGACCACGAGAAAGGGGACGAGGTGAAAGATGATGGGAAAATGGATAAACTGGTTTGGGTAAGTATGAGGTCTAAGGTGTGGCCAGATTGGTGAGTGGGGAAGGAGATCTATTGTTGAAAACTAAGATCAGACAAAAAGTCTTGGAAGAGCCTAGCACAAGAGTTTCTGGGGTCATCACTCAAAATATTCATTCAGTCGCCGGTAGAGTGTACCCCCCCACCCCCGTTATCTCCCCCCATATGGGAGCATGAAACAATCAAGTAATTTCTTTAATGTCTGAATGCTTATGAGAAGCAAAAAGGCTCCTATCCATGAGAATATAATCAATCTTTGAATACCTGTGATGCACTGAGGAATAAAAAGTATAGCTCTGCGTCATGGGATTAGTTTCTCTCCAACTATCCACAATATTGAGATCCTTAAGAAATCTGTGGAAGGCCTTCCTATTCGTTTTCCTGTAAGTCCTAGTCTCCCCAGTGTTTTCCAATTTAGGTGCTAAGGTCAGATTAAAGTCCTCCTCCCCCCAATTAAATTCCCATCTTGAGCATGTAGGATGTCCTGCACACAATGATCTAAAAAGCTAATCTGACCAGTATTAGGGGGCATATATTTTAATCAACTCATCCCTCTTAACCTGTTGAATCTCAACCCACAAACCCCTAGCAAAGAAAATCCCCATACCTCCTTTCTTAGACTCCTTTCTATTAGAAGCCCAGACTGTGGTTGGAAAACTCCAATGTTGTACCAGCTTCTTGCCTACCCACAGTAGATGAGTTTCTTGCACCATACAAACATCACCCCTCAACCGCCTGAGCGCTTTAAAAATCATGTTTTGCTTGAAGGGCGAGTTAATCCGTTTAACATTATGAGAGACAAAGCGTAAAAGCAAATCCCCTATTAAGATGTCTCATAAAATCCCAAATCCACTCCAAATGCCCCATACCTCCTACCCACACATCCCCAGCCCCCTGCAGCTGTGAGAATCTCCTCTACTCCCACTCTACCATACCAGGAAGTGATATCCCCCAGAGATCCTCCCAACCACATACACAGACACACATAAAACACCCTCACCTCCTTTCACCAAGCAATCATCCCTCCCCCCCAAACATACTCCATCCCAACAAACACTGGAGCCCCATGTTTCACTCACTTACTTCTCCCTCACTCTCAAAGAAAAATAGCTCAAGCCCACACAGTGTCCTCAATTCTAGTCCTCACTGCGGCTGCTTCACACCGGGCCCAGACGCAGTCTCCCACTGGGACCCTCCACTGCTTGCCATTTAATCCAGCCAGTCTCCTCTGAATTTCCTCCTGACGACTGGGAGATGTTGGCCTATGTATTTCCCAGCTTCTGCAAAGCCTCCCACGCCTCTGAGACAAGAGTGAATTCTGTGGGGACCCCATTTAGTGATACCAGAAGCCCAAATGGAAAAGTCCATTTGTACCTCATCTGTGCCTTAGTCAAAGTCTGGGTGACCTCTCGGAAAGCTCTGTGCTTTACAAGTACGAGAGCTGTTCTGATATAATTCGAAGTTACAGCCCTACCATTCCAGCACTCTGCACTCTTTCACCTTCTGAAGCATCCACTCCTTTTTTGTAAAACAGAGGAAACAAACCACCACATCTCGAGGGCAGTCATTGATCCGTGGGGCCAAAGCACGATGCACTCTTTCCAACAGTGGGGGTTCCACTCGCTTCTCCTGAGCATCCCCCAGCAACCAGCAATATAACCAGGGCCAGTGTTGGACATGCTGGGGCTTAGGGCAAAAATTAAAGAGAGGACCCCAATCCTTTCTTCTCCCTGCCCCTCCCTCAGTTTCTCCACCCATCATTACTACCACACATAAAACAACTTTAAATGACTTCTTCAAACACAAAACACAGACAGACCTTCACCAAATACAGAACAAGGGATCACAGGTTAGAAATATGAACACCAAAATGGAACTAAAACCCCAAGAAGTTAAATTCGGCAAGTACTGCAACCCTGGAGAAACAAAAGTAGAAATGCACTTCTTTTTGTACTGAACACAATCAGTGGCATAACCATGAAGGGGGGAGAGAGGACTTAGACCTCCCAAAATTAATATCTCCCTTGCTGTGTGTCACGTTCTCAAAGTTGGAAACTAGGTTGTGAGCCCTTGGGCCACTGCCGAGGGGCGGCAGGCAAAACCACCCCACCCCAGAGGCAAGGCAGAAGTCTGATAAAGAGCTAGGCTTCACCTGCACATGGCCACCTTTCACCAGGAGCTGAGCCCCTGGCTGCTGGCGGCCGGCAGGACTTATAGGACAGGGCAGGACTGGATAACAGCTAGGCAGCACAGGGACCGAGGGTCAGAGGGAAAAGGAATAAACATGGGCAGCAAGGCAGGAAACTGGGCTAGGACTCCATCGCCAGCCAGCACCACTCATCCAGGTCCAGACGGCGGGCTAGCATGGTGGAACGGATCTCCTTTGACTGCCAAGACTAAGGTGATTCAGGTTTTCTGCCACAGATCATTCCAATCCGTCTTTTTCCTGCGTGTTCTGGTCCTGCTGCTCAGCCCTCCTCTGTTCCAGCCCACCTGATCCAGCTTGTTCCGGAGTGTTTCGGCCCTGCTGCCTAGCTGATCCAGCTTGTTCCTGAGTGTTTCGTCCCTGCTGCTGCCCAGCTCTCCTCTGCCCCATCTTGTTCCAGTCCACCTGATCCAGCCAGCTCGCTCCAGTCCTGCTTGTTCCAGAGTGTTTCAGCCCTGCTGCCCAGCTTTCCTCTGCCCCATCTTGTTCCAGTCCACCTGATCCAGCCAGCTCCAGCTCGCTCCAGTCCTGCCGCCCAGCCGCAGTCCGTCGGATCCAACTTTTCTCTGTTTGTTCCTGCTATCGGCTCCTGCCTCTCCCTGCTTGTTCCAGCTACCTGCTCCAGCTTGCCGCAGTCCGTCGTACCCAGCTTCTCCCTGCTCACTCCAGCCGCAGCTTATACCAGCCATCTACTCCAGCTTGCTCGAACCCGCCTACTACCTGCTCCAGCTTACTGCAGTCTGTCGATTCCAGCTTCTCCCTGCTTGTTCCAGCCGTAGTCCATCGGTTCCAGCTTCTCCCAGCTTCTCCATGTTTGTTCCAGCCATCTGCTCCAGCTTGTTCCAGCCCGCCTGACCCAGCTCACCCAGCTCGTCCCAGTCCATCTGCACCAGCCTGTTCCAGTCCGCCTGATCCAGCTCCTCCCTGTTGTGCCAGACATCTGCTCCAGCTTCCTCCAGCCCGCCTGATCCAGCTTATTCCAACCCGCCTGCTCAGCTTCCCCCTGTTGCTCCAGTCCTTCTGTTTCAGCAGTACCAGCCCGCCTGATCCAGCTTGTTCCTGTCCACCTACTCCAGCCTCTCCCTGCACGTTCCAGCTTGTTCCAGCTCCCTGCTCCGGCTTGTTCCAGCTCCCTGCTCCGGCTTGTCCCAGTCCGTCGGATCCAGCTTATTCCAGCTACCTGCTCTAGCTTGTCCCAGCCCGTTGGATCCAGCTTATTCCTGCCTGTCCCAGTCATCTGTTTCATTGTCTCAAGTCGCTACCTAAAATCCTACTGCCCTGTATCTTGTTGAAATTCTACTACCTAATTGCTATTTAAATTCTGCAATATTGTAGACTTTGAGGCTTAACTGCACCTCACTGCAAATCCTTGTTTTATCTGCCTTATTAATTGCCGCTTTACAATCTGCTATATTGCTAGCATTTAGGTTTAGCTGCATCTCACTGTTATCTACTTTAATTGTTAATTGAACTGCATTTAACATTTAGGCTTAGCTGCATCTCATTGTTTCTACTTTAACTATTGATTGAACTGCTTTATGCTAATGTTTAAATCCTCAAGTTGTTACCTCGACATACCTCTGATGCATATTAATTATTGATTTAACTGCTTTAATGCTAATGTTTAAATCCTCAAGTTGCTACCTTAAGTTGTACATATAGGACTGCTGTCCCAGTCCTAGCCTTCCTGCCTTCCTCCTCTACTCCTATCACCTCACCCACTTCACATCTATCCACATCCACCTTAGCCCTATATATGGCCCCTATACACATTCTCTTCATCGCCCTGTCCCTTCCTAACATCTTCCCCCCTCCCCTTCCACTGTCTGCCTCAGGAACTCATTGCCCACCCTGGTCCCCTCCCGTACTGCTCATTACTCCCCTACCCTACCTCCCCCCACCTCCCACCACCTCCCCAGCTCTCCTGCCCCCCTCATCATTCCTAGCTCTCAACCTTCTACACTTCCTCCCCACCATTAACCCATCCCCATTCCTCCTCAGCACATCCCGTCTTCGTCATCTTTGTCGACCCTCCTCCCCCACCCTCCTCCGCACTCTCCTACTCCTTCTCCTACTTTCCGCAGGTGACATCAATCCCAATCCAGGTTCCTCTCACCTCTCCTCTCCATCTCCACGTAACCAATCCCAGAATGCCTCCAATCTCATCTCTATTCCCCTTCTCCCCCCCCCCGCTTCCCTCCCCTTCTCGTGTGCCCTATGGAATGCCCACTCAGTATGCAACAAAATCTCCTTCACCCACGATTTATTCATCTCCCGTTCCCATCAACTGCTCGCTTTAACTGAAACTTGGATAACCCCTAACGACACTGCCTCAATCGCAGCCCTATGCCATGGAGGATACCTTTTCTCCCACACTTCCCGCCCAGATGCACGCGGTGGAGGCGTTGGATTTCTTCTCTCACCCTCCTGTAGTTTCCAACCCCTCCTCCTGCCACAGTCTCACTGCTTCTCATCCTTTGAAACTCATGCCATCCGTCTATTCTACCCGACACCACTCAGAGTTGCAGTCATCTACCGCCCCCCTGAGAAGCCCCTCTCTTCATTCCTTACTGACTTCGACGCCTGGCTCACCGTCTTTCTTGATCCCTCCTCTCCATCCCTCATTCTTGGTGATTTTAATATTCACGTTGACAACCCATCCAACTCCTATGCTTCTAAATTCCTCACTTTGACATCCTCCTTTAACCTCCAACTCTGCGCTACCACCCCTACTCACCATAATGGCCATTGTCTCGACCTCGTTCTCTTCTCTTCCTGCTCACCTTCCAACTTCTGCACCTCAGTCCTTCCAATCTCAGATCATCACCTAATCACCCTCTCACTTCATCACCCCCCCTCAACCTCGCCCAACTACAACCACTGCTTTCAGGAATCTCCAAGCCGTCGACCCCCCTACCCTATCTTCTCACATCTCCAATCGCTTCCCTTCCATCTTGTCTTCTGAATCCGTCGACAAGGCTGTTTCTACCTACAATGAAATTCTCTCCACTGCTCTGGATACCCTAGCACCATCTGTCTCTCGCCCCACTAAGCGCATCAATCCTCAGCCCTGGTTAACCCCTTGCATCCATTACCTTCGCTCCTGCACCTGTTCTGCTGAACGACTCTGGAGGAAATCTCGCACCCTGTCAGAGTCAGACTTCACCCATTACAAATTCATGCTGTCCTCCTTCCAGTCCTCCCTATTCCTTGCCAAACAGGAATATTATTCTCAATTAACCAATTCTCTTGGCTCCAACCCTCGTCGCTTCTTCGCCACCCTCAACTCCCTACTTAAAGTACCCTCCGCTCCCACCCCCCCCCTCACTCTCTCCTCAAACACTAGCTGACTACTTCCGCGATAAAGTGCAGAAGATAAACCTTGAACTCGCTTCCAAGCCTTCTCCTCCCTGTGACTTCTTAACCCACTCCCTCAACCAACCTAACCTGTCCTCCTTCCCTGAAATCACCGAAGAGGACACTGCTCGCCTTCTTTCTTCCTCTAAGTGCACCACCTGTTCCTCTGATCCCATTCCCACCTATCTGCTTAACAACATCTCTCCTACAGTTATCCCCTCAATCTGTCACATCCTCAACCTCTCTCTCTCCACTGCTACTGTCCCTGACACCTTCAAGCACGCAGTGCTTCTCAAAAAACCTTCACTTGACCCCACCTGTCCCTCCAACTACCGCCCTATCTCTCTTCTACCCTTCCTCTCCAAATTACTTGAACGCGCTGTCCACAGCCGCTGCCTTGATTTCCTCTCCTCTCAGGCTGTCCTGGATCCGCTTCAATCCGGCTTTCGCCCACTACACTCGACAGAAACAGCACTCTCTAAAGTCTGCAATGACCTGTTCCTTGCCAAATCCAAGGGACACTATTCCATCCTCATCCTCCTCGACCTATCTGCCGCCTTTGACACCGTCATTCATAATTTACTTCTTGACACACTGTCCTCATTCGGGTTCCAGGGCTCCGTCCTCTCCTGGTTCTCTTCTTATCTTTCCCAACGCACCTTCCGAGTATTTTCTAATGGCTCTTCTTCCACCCCCATCCCGCTCTCTGTTGGGGTTCCCCAAGGATCTGTCCTTGGACCGCTTCTTTTCTCGATCTACACCTCTTCCCTGGGCTCGCTGATCTCATCACATGGTTTCCAGTACCGTCTCTATGCTGATGACACCCAGCTTTATCTCTCCACTCCCGACATCACAGTCGAAACCCAGGCCAGAGTTTCGGCCTGCCTCTCAGACATCGCTGCCTGGATGTCCAACCGGCATCTGAAACTGAACATGGCAAAGACTGAGCTCCTTGTCTTTCCACCCAAACCCTCTTCTCCTCTTCCCCCACTTGCCGTCTCTGTTGACAACGCCCTCATCCTCCCCGTCTCTTCAGCCCGCAATCTTGGAGTCATCTTCGACTCCTCCCTCTCCTTCTCTGCCCATATCCAGCAGACTGCTGTCGCTTCTTCCTCTATAATATTAGCAAAATTCGCCCATTCCTCTCTGAACAGACCACCCGAACCCTCGTCCACTCGCTCGTTACCTCTTGTCTTGACTATTGCAACCTTCTTCTCGCTGGCCTTCTGCTTAGCCATCTATCCCCCCTTCAAGCTGTCCAAAATTCCGCCGCACGTCTTATCTACTGCGTGAACCGATACTCTCATATCACCCCTCTCCTCAAGTCACTTCACTGGCTACTTATGTACTTATAGCAGAGTTTAAAAAGGGGTTGGACGGTTTCCTAAAGGACAAGTCCATAAACCGCTACTAAACGGACTTGGAAAACTCCACAATTCCAGGAATAACATGTATAGAATGTTTGTACATTTGGGAAGCTTGCCAGGTGCCCTTGGCCTGGATTGGCCGCTGTCGTGGACAGGATGCTGGGCTCGATGGACCCTTGGTCTTTTCCCAGTATGGCATTACTTATGTACTTATGTACCTATCCGCTACCGTATTCAGTTCAAGCTTCTCCTATTGACCTTCAAATGCACTCAATCTGCAGCCCCCCATTACCTCTCTACCCTCCTCTCCCCGTATGTTCCCGCCCGTAACCTCCGCTCTCAGGACAAATCACTCCTATCTGTACCCTTCTCCAACACCGCTAACTCCAGACTCCGCCCCTTCTGCCTCGCATCACCTTATGCCTGGAACAGACTTCCTGAGCCCATACGCCAAGTCCTGCCCATCTTCAAGTCCTTACTTAAGGCCCATCTCTTCTCCCTTGCTTTTGGCGCCTAACCACCTTCCCCATTCATGCTACCTACACTGACTACATAGTTTGTAACCTTTAGATTGGAAGCTCTCTTGAGCAGGGACTGTCCTTCCCCATGTTAAACTTGTACAGCGCTGCGTAACCCTGGCAGCGCTATAGAAATGTTAAGTAGTAGTAGTAGTAGAATAGACAACACAACACAAGGCAGGGAATGGACAAGCTAGGGGACAGAAACTGGAAACTACAAGCAGCCACAAAAGCAGGAAACAAACACTGACAAACAAGGGAAAGAACTAAAAGCTGCAAGCAGCCACTGAAGACAGACAACACAGAAACCTGAGCACTACACAAAGAACTCCAAACAAGGAGCAAGACTAAGAAACAAGCAAACCCTAAACTAAACATAGACTAACTAGAAACAGGCAAGAACTTCAGGCAAGAAACTAGAACCAGGAAACAAACTCAGGCTGAAGTGCAACAAGCACCAACATACCAGGGCCTTAGATGATGCAAAGGCAGAGAGTCGCCAAATGGCTAATAAGCCCAGCAGCAACTGAGGCTCAGCTCAGCAATCACCAGGCCACTACGGGAGCTGTGCAGGGTCAAACAAGACAGACAAATCCGGCAGCCTGGAAGATTCGGACCGGACTGGGCCAAAGTCTGGAACGGGTGACAGTCCACAGCAGCCACCGGCTCTGGCCACCAGAGGGCGAGGTGAGCACAGACGTAACACGGTGGCTGGTGGGTCTTCCCAAGCCTCACTAGCTGATAACCATCTCCTTCCCCTCCTCAGGTCCAGTGACCAGAACTCTCCAAGCTCTGTGGCTAGCAGCAGTATTTGAGAGCTGCTGCTGTCCCCCTCCCACCTGTTCATTTTTCACACATTCATGAAATCTGAACATGTATGATAGTAGGGAGGCAGTGGCAATTTGGGGATGCTGCCACCAGTTGCAGAGCTTGGAGATTTCCTGGCTGCCAGACTGGAGGAGGAAGTCTTCAGTTGACGGGACTTTGGGGATTCCCGCCAGCTCAAGCAGTTATATATTGCATTTGGGTGGGGGAAAAGTTTGGTACCCACCCATTTTAGGGTCAAGCCCTCACCCTCCCCCAAATCAGCCACCTGGGTTATGCCACAGAATACAATACAAAAAACATCTATGATGCACGTATCCCAAAGCTAACATATTCCAGTTAATAAATTCAAAATAAAACACTTTTTTCTAACCTTGTTGTCTAGACAATTTGTTTTTTTCCATCTTCTTGGTTCCAGTTTCTCTTTTCCTGCTTTCTTGTCTGTCTTCTGCTAATTCTCTTTCCAGTGTCTGCCGTCCATTTTTATTTTTTCCTGTCTTCTCTCTTGTTCCATTCCCTCTCTACACCTGTGATTCTCCCCTTCCAACTATTTCCTCCCTTTTTGTCCTTTTCTGCCTCTGTCCACTGAAAGTTCACTTTCTCTCTCTCATCCTTCTTTTTAATTTTCAGCTATCAATTTTCCATCTCCTCTCAGTCCCTAGCTCTCCCATTTCCCATCTCACTCCTTTCCTAGCCTTCTATTTCCTTCCATCTACTCCTCATTACCAAACTACGCCCATGGTGCTGGCATTGGCACTGGTACTGGCAGCAGCACCAGTGCTGAAAACAGGCTGCCTGTGGGCAGTCCGCATGGCCTTACCTCTAGCAATCTTGCCCCTCTGGAAACAGGAAGTGGAATCAGAGGTCACAGGTCCGACAGAGAGAAGGCCTCATGGAATGCCTGTTTTTTTTTTCAGCGATGCGGCTACTGCTTCTGCCAGTGCTAGCAAGGATCCAGGATCCAGGGCAAGTTTAAAGGACCCTTGGTGAGGGAAGGGGGGAGGCGAGGGAATGAGTGAGAGATGCCGAAGTGGGAAGGAAGAAAGCAGGAGTTGCTGAACTGGTGGGGCATTTTTTATATGGTGTCTAAGTCCAACTTTGGATGTTTTGCTAAAAATGTCCAAAATTCAAGTGGGGAATATAGCCATTTTCAAAACAGAAAAACGTCTATTTTTTTTAATGGCTATTTGCTAGATGTTTTTATGCTCTGTATGGTTTTTTTTGGTCCATTTTCGAAAAAAAAAAAGTCCAAGTGAAAAACGCACAAAATCAAGCCATTGGGATATAGGAGGAGCCAACATTCTTAGTAGACTGGTCACACAGACATCCTAGGAAAGCAATGGGGCACCCTAAGGGGCACTGCAGTGGACTTCAAATAAATGCTCCCAGGTGCATATCTCACCGTTGCTCCCTTGTCTGCTGAGCCCCCCCCCCCCCCGAAAAAAACACTACTCCTAACTGTATACCACTACAATAGCCCTTATGGGTGAATTGAACACCTTTATGTGGGTACAGTGGGTTTCTGGTGAGTTTTTTTGGGCTCTCAGCTTCCACCACAAGTGTTACAGGTAGGAGGAGGTATGGGCCTGGGTGCCTTGCACCCACCATTAGACTACTCCAGAGATCTGCATGCTGCTCTAATGGACCTGATTACAACATCTGAGGCTGGCATAGAGGCTGGTAAGTAATGTTTTTAATCACATTTTTTGGGTGTGGGAGGGGGTTAATGACCACTGAGGGAGTAAGGGGAGGTCATCCCTGATTCCCTCCAGTGGTCATTTGGGGCACTTTTTTGTGGTTTACTTTTTAATAAAACAGGTCTAGACCAAAACGTCCAACTTATAGCCCTGGATGTTTCTGTTTTGTTCCATTATGGCAGAAAAACGTCCAAGTGTTAGAAACGCCCAGATCCTGGCTTTAACACACCCCGGACACACACCCTTGTGATTCAAACGCACTTCTGATTGACTTAATATTAAAACATCTAAAACTTGGTTTCAAAAATACCAATTTGGATGTTTTTGTGAGGAAAAATATCCAAATGCAGATTTATGCCACTTTTTGGACATTTTTCTCTTTTGAAAATGAGTCCTCTAAAAGTAAAAACTTCAGTTCTATTGGGCTGCTATCCTTGAATAGACCACACTCTAGTCAGATTAGAATTGGCATCTTTCTGGAGTAGAGGCCCAGAATGTTCTTCTTGCAGTTGTATAGGAAGGAACATTTTGGCAGCCTGCTATGTGCGTGTGAATGCATGTCTAGGTGTGCAGGTGTATTTTAGTTCCTAGTTAGTAGTTTAAGCACTTTTCTAGATGACTATTCAAGAAACAATGATTTAAAGCCTTAGTACAGTATTCTTGCCAGAGCTCCCTGATCAGGATGGACAGTTGTGCACATTTATCATTCCCTATCACATCATTCACAAAATTCCCATCCTTTTTCCCCAACTACTGTACTAAGCAGGTATGTTTACTTTGGGTGGGGATTCTTCACAAAATAGGTGCTTGGGCTGATTTGGTTTAGTCTGGCCAGTGACTTATTTTGATAAATGATGTTTAATATCACATATATGTAAATATTTTAGCTTATGCAAATTGTATATATTAATTCAGCACAAAGTTTTGTCTTCCTTTATTGTTTATTCGCAGACTTGATATACCACATTTCAAAGAATATGTCAATGAGGTACTCTGAGTTGAATACCCTATTACTGCTCCTACATGAAAGATGGCAGCAGGTTCAGCCACCATTGTGTTTATAACTGATGCAATATGCAACTGCCAGTTACCAGTCTTAAGTAACAACAAACCATCTCAACAAGTCAATTCCCTTTTTGCTCATTAGCATCAACTTTCATAACTGGCGACAACAATTCAAAGCACAAACTGGCTCCTCAGTAACCTGCACTTGCTTAATTTTGGGCCTTGCAAGCATGATAAAAATGGTTAGCATAGTGACAGGTCACAGGAGTCACTGCAAACAAGGAGAAAAATTCCCCTGTGAGATTAGTTTCTAATGTGCAAAAACCCTTGTGAAATTCAGTGAGACACTTTATAAATATTACATTTAAACTAGTGGTTGTCAATCTTTCTGTGGCCGTGACCCCAATTTGAATGACTGCAGGAAGCACACAACCACCAGACAACATAGGACTATGATGTCCTATGGTGTATCTACCTAGTTCATGACCCCAAATTCGAGTCTCTTGGTGTCAAGACCCACAGTTTGGGAAGCTCTGATTTAAACAGAATTGACTAGTTCCTTTTAGCAAAGTCCAACTAGTGACAGGATTTATTTATGTTGAGGCTCTACAGAAGAAGACAATCTGTCTGGCCCCACCAGTCAACATCTAATTTTTCACACATGGCCCTGCTTTTTAGCCCCTACTGATCTATGTAAATGAGATTCTGCAATGAGTGAGTCTGCATATGGTCCTGTTTCTCTCATAGGTTACTCATATGCTGAAGTACTTGCTTTTGCAAAATTTACTCTGAGGATCTGTGACCCCTATAGAGGGAGAGTTCTCCTCCAAGGGACAGTATCTGTAAGCTCATTGTCTGTATTAGAAATTGTGAGTACGGAATTCATCTAACCTGGGGGTGTTTAGGGAAATGATTTATACGAAAGGTGGGAGGAGAGTACTGCAGAATCAAAACTGAGGCAGAGCTGGAGTGATCAAGAAATTGTGTGTCTACAGACAGCAGCACAGAGAGAATAATGGCAGAACCAATGCCTCGTACAATCTTAATAACAGGTTGCAATCGTGGCATTGGCCTGGAACTGGTAAAACAGTTTCTTGTGAAGCCCACTCCCCCAGAACAGATTTTTGCTACCTGCCGCAATCCAGATGCTCCCCAGAGTCAGGTAAGAAAAGAGCTTGTTTAATTTTTCTTCAACCTTTTCTTTTGCTATGTTATCTCACAGAAATTAGGACCTGTCCAAAGCCATTCCTTCCCCCTTTAGGTGTACCATTAGTAAAGATTGTTCTCTCTGGCTGTTCTATGACTTCCATTATGTCTCCTGTAATTGATATTATTTAGTACACATAGAGGGGCATTTTCGAAAGAAACGTCTAAATCAGAATTTGGACGTTTTACAAAGATGTCCAAATTCTGAACAGGAAAGAAGGTCATTTTTGAAAAATTTGGATGACTATCTTTTGTGTTCGAAAATGCTATGGACGTCTTATGAATTGGACATTTTGTGATTTAGATGTCCTTTTATTTGGTCCATTTTCGAAAAAAAGACGTCCAAATGCAAGATGTCCAAAACAGAGGAGGAGTGGCTTAATGGTTAGTACTGTGGGCTTTGATCCTGGCAGCATGGGTTCAATTCCTGCTGCTGCTCCTTGTGACTTTGGGCAAGTCAAATGCACAAGGGGCATTTTTGGATATGACATCTAAGTCTGAATTTGGACATTTTTTGTAAAACGTCCAAAATCAGAACAGGAAAGGTCATTTTCTACAAAAAAAAGTCTGTCTTTGCCTTTTGAAAATGCTGTTTGGAAAATATTTTGTGATTTGGAGGAATAAGGGAAGGTGATCCCCAAGTCCCTCCAGTGGTCATCTGAACATTTGGGGGCCCCTCTTGTATGGAGCAGAGGAGTAGCCTAGTGGCCAGTGCAGCAGACCTTGATCCTGGGGAAGTGGGCTCAATTCCCACTGCAACCATTTGTTATAAAAACAGGTCTAGCTCAAAACATCTAAGTTTTAGCCTTGGACGTTTGTGTTTTGTTCCATTATGGCTGAAAGTCGTCCAAGTCTTAGGAACACCCAAGTCCCGCCTTGAACATACATCTAGCACGCCCCCTTGAGATTTGGATGTCCTTCTGAGAAAGATGTCCAAAAAGAGGTTTTGATAATACTGATTTGGACGTTTCTGTGAGATAAACGTCCAAATGCTGACTTATGTCACTTTTTGGACGTCTATCTCTTTTGAAAATGAGCCTGATATACATTTTGTCATTCATTCAATTGCCCATTCACTAATCCATTTAACATAATTCCTCTGTGACCATTCACCTTTTTATTCACTTCTTAATCTCTTTTTTTAAAAGCACCCATTTTCCACCTGGTTGATAAGGATTTTTCTGGACTATCAGTCCTTAAGTTATGCAAATGCAAATATAGATTCATCACACTGGCATCCTTCCAGTAAAACTGATAAATACACAGGCTCGATAACATTTTTCACATAAACATTTATCATATAACAAGATATATGTACAGTATGTCAGTTTATACAATTTACTTAAAGGTTTTGTATTATGATTTTGTTTTCATATTGTGATTAATATAAAATAATTACAATATAAGAATATACAGATTTTATGTTTGATGTTTTATTTCTTAATTTATTTATATTCCATGTTTAACAGACCCCTGAGGCAGGCACTTCGTGCCAAAACACAGTGCCATGTCGGGTATTTCATGTCATTGCGAGTATTGAAATAAAGTGATTTTTATTATTCACGATCAACCTGTGTATCTGGTTCTTCTCAAGCCATCTCTACCTTCCCACTGTCATTTGTTTTGCAACATTCTACGTGGGGTTCTTCTCAGTTCTTTTCTTTTTTTCATTTCAGCTCTGCACAGAGTGCACATATCATTTGACAATTATCTTCTCATTGTCCAAGTCATTTTGGTAGATAACACAGGAGTCAATGCACTATCCTTTAATGTGCTGGCTAATGCCAGAATTTCCCAAGCTAATCTTACTTCTAATATAGTAAGAGCTTTTTAGGACAGAGAAATTAGCAGTAAAACCATCATGCTAGAGGGTAGTGCGTAGTGTGAGGTGGGCATGCAAAACACAAGCAAAAAGGACAAATCAGAAATTGCTTGCAATGCAAAATAAAATGCACTAAATTTTGGAATGGTTTTTCAATTTATTTATGCAATTTAATGTGCCTCTCAAAGGCCATATGGACATCTAGGCCGTGAGCAATGCAAGGAGTTAATAGAAAAGTAAAAAACAAAACAAAAACAAATAAAAAGTAGCACATATGAATTTATCTTGTTGGGCAGACTGGATGGACCGTGCATTCTGCCGTCTTCTAGGATCAAAGTAACAATTTGTAGAAAGAGCACAGAGCATATTGAAAACACTAGAAGGGGAGATAAAGTAGTCTATCCAGTAACCAAGTCAGTGTCCTAACTGGTAAGCCTTAGTAAAGAGCCTCATTTTAAGTCCCTCTTTAAACTTTGACAGGGAGGACTCATTCCTAATCCAATGTGACATGCCAAGCGCAACATAGGCAAAAGATGACCATCTAGTCCCTTGGTATTCACTCCCAGTCCTCAAGGGCTGCCAATGGGTAGCAAATGATGGCATGGTATTATGACAGTCTGTTTTTTTTTCTTCTATCCATGATTCTTTTTTAAAACTTATCTTTATTGACCAAACCAGACCAAAGGCAGATCATAGAAAACTTCAACATGACATATAAGTCAATAAGTAACAAGTAACAGATATTTCCAATTAATCAAATAGTTTGAGGGTTTTTTGACCAACTTTATTGAGATTTTCACACATATATGTACGAAATAGAACATAATAACAGAAACATGGTAAAAAAGGTTCCAGTGGAAATTATAGACCGGTGCCGGGGAAAATGGTAGAGGCTATTATTAAAAACAAAATTACAGAGCACATCCAAGGACATGGATTACTGAGACCAAGTCAACGTGGCTTTTGTGTAGGGAAATCTTGCCTGACCAATTTACTTCAATTCTTTGAAGGAGTAAACAAACATGTGGACAAAGGGGAGCCGGTTGATATTGTGTATCTGGATTTTCAAAAGCAGTTTGACAAGGTACCTCATGAAAGGCTACAGAGGAAATTGGAGGGTCATGGGATAGGAGGAAATGTCCTATTGTGGATTAAAAACTGGTTGAAGGATAGGAAACAGAAAGTGGGGTTAAATGGGCAGTATTCACAATGGAGAAGGGTAGTTAGTGGGGTTCCTCAGGGGTCAGTGCTAGGACTGCTGCTTTTTAATATATTTATAAATGATTTAGAGATGGGAGTAACTAGCGAGGTAATTAAATTTGCTGATGACACAAAGTTATTCAAAGTTGTTAACTCGCGAGAGGATTGTGAAAAATTACAGAAGGACCTTACTAGACTGGGAGACTGGGCAGCTAAATGGCAGATGATGTTTAATGTGAGCAAGTGCAAGGTGATGCATGTGGGAAAAAAGAACCCGAATTATAGCTATGTCATGCAAGGTTCCATGTTAGGAGTTACGGACCAAGAAAGGGATCTGGGTGTCGTCGTCAATAATACACTGAAACCTTCTGCTCAGTGTGCGGCTGCTGCGGCGGCTAGGAAAGCGAATAGAATGTTGGGTATTATTAGGAAAGGTATGGGAAACAGGTGTGAGGATGTTATAATGCCGTTGTATCGCTCCATGGTGCGACCGCACCTTGAGTATTGTGTTCAATTCTGGTCGCCGCTCTCTAGAAAGATATAGTAGAATTGGAAAAGGTGCAGCAAAGGGCGACTAAAATGATAGTGGGGATGGGATGACTTCCTTATGAAGAAAGACTAAGGAGGCTAGGGCTTTTCAGCTTGGAGAAGAGACGGCTGAGGGGAGACATGATAGAGGTATATAAAATAATGAGTGGAGTGGAACAGGTGGATGTGAAGCGTCTGTTCACGCTTTCCAAAAATACTAGGACTAGGGGGCATGCGATGAAACTACAGTGTAGTAAATTTAAAACAAATCGGAGAAAATATTTCTTCACCCAATGCATAATTAAACTCTGGAATTTGTTGCCGGAGAACGTGGTGAAGGTGGTTAGCTTGGCAGAGTTTAAATAGGGGTTAGACGGTTTCCTAAAGGACAAGTCCATAAAACAATACTAAATGGACTTGGGAAAAATCCACAATTCCAGGAATAACATGTATAGAATGTTTGTACGTTTGGGAAGCTTGCCAGGTGCCCTTGGCCTGGATTGGCCGCTGTCGTGGACAGGATGCTGGGCTCAATGGACCCTTGGTCTTTTCCCAGTTTGGCATTACTTATGGTGCTTCCAATTAGTAAACAACAAAGAGAGCGGAAGAGAACCAAAATAGACCAGACAACAACCACAAAGGGTAAGAGCACCAAAAAAGTTTTATTAGGACCCAACACGGTCCATGTTTCGGTCAAACGGCCTTCTTCAGGGGTCTTCAGACTTATAAGGTCTGTGCCGGGGCTGGTGGTTGGGAGGTGGGGATAGTGCTGGGCAGACTTATACGGTCTTTGCCAGAGCCGGTGGTGGGAGGCGGGGTAGGTGGTTGGGGGGCGGGGATAGTGCTGGGCAGACTTATACGGTCTGTGCCCTGAAAAAGACAAGTACAAATCAAGGTAAGGTATACACAAAAATGGCACATGTGAGTTTATCTTGTTGGGCAGACTGGATGGACCATGCAGGTCTTTTTCTGCCATCTACTATGTTACTATGTTACTATATGTATACGGATGTTCCTCCAGAATATGCATGGAGAAAAAGCATAAACGCTGGTGCTGTCCGAAATCGAGCAATTTGAAGACCTCTGAAGAAGGCCGTTTGGCTGAAACATGGACCGTGTTGGGTCCTAATAAAACCTTTTTGGTGCTCTTACCCTTTGTGGTTGTTTGGTCTATTTTGGTTCTCTTCCGCTCTCTTTGTTGTTTTGTGTTTTTTGCGGGAGATTTGGACTCTCTTTTTGTTGGTTTGACGCTTCCAATTATTACAAAGGATACTGCTGTCAATATATATGAAAATAGCCTCTAAAAGTTGTTATTAAGATAAAGTTAGAAGGCTACATCTGTACAAAAGAGTCAAGTGGTATCTGTGTTTTAGGGGCATATTATTCTTAGAAATTGGTTCTAGATAACCTGAGAACCTATACAAAGAAAGAACATTCACAAACAAATTGGTGGTCCTTATTAGGAAGGGCCTGCAGTATTAGCACACACACACACACTCACACAAGTATAGTCACACCATTGATTCCCAAAGATTTCCTTTCTAAAGGGGACATAAGCTATGTATTTCACTTTTGCTATTTTGTGAAAAAGCTATATATATATATACTGTATATACTAGAGAAAAAGGCCTGTTTCTGTTAGAAATGAAAAGGGCGCTAGCAAGGTAATCTCATTTTGCCATGAATGTTTTTAAGGTTTTTTTTAAATAGATATTTGCTGTGATGCTAATGAATAATTTCCAAGAGTGTTTTATGACTAACTAGTAAAAAAGGCCCGTTTCTGAGACCAATGAAACGGGCGCTAGCAAGGTTTTCATCATAGTGTGTATGTTTGAGCGAGTGTGTGTGCGAGTGACTGTGTGAGAGAGAGAGACAGAGTGAATGTGTGTGTGTGTGTGTGTGTGTGTGACAGAGTGAGGCTGTCGGTGTGAGAGTGTGTGTGTGAGAATGAGAGTGTGTGTGAGAGAAAGAATGAGAGTGTGCGACAGGAGCGCCCCCTCCGTCTCCCGCCCTCCTTCCCCCTTTCCTTCCCATCCCCCTCCCCTTTTTCATCCCCTTACCCTCCCAGCTTCAGGGTCGTGGCCCCCCTCCTTCCGCCTTTCAGGGTCATGGCCCCCCTCCCATTGCCATGTTCCAGCTGGCTCCCTGGCTCCCTCCCTCCCACATTCAGGCTGGCTGGCTGGCTGGCTCCCTCCTTCCAACATTCAGGCTGCCTGCCTGCCTCCCTCCCTCCCCCGTTCAGGCTTGCTCGCTCCGTTCCTCCCCCTTTCAGGCTGCTTTCCTCCTTTCCACCGAACAGCTGACTCCCTCTTCCCCGACGGCCCTGCAGCCCTCTTCTCCAAACCACCTCCCCAACGCGGCTGCTGAAATCGCCGCTCTGGTCTTGCTGGGCCCCGCAACAGCGTCGCCAAACCCCCTTCTCGCCGAACAGCTGACTCCCTGTTCGCCAACGGCCCTGCAGCCCTCCAGTGTCTGTCTCTCCTCCCCTCTCCCACTCGCACTGCAACTCCTCACATGGCTGCCAGCGATGTGATTCGTTGATTGTCAGCGCTCCGCCCTCGACATCATCACGTTGGATGCGAGGGTGGGGCGAACACTCATGGGCAAAATTTGATCTACATCACCACGGATTTAGAATGTTGGGACTTGTGGAGGCTTCATTAGAACGTTGGAGGTGCGTTTTATATAGAGAGATGTGATGCATGAGAATGATATGTGTTTTGTGTTATGTATTTCTGTTGTTTACTTTCCTTGTGTTTGTCAGTGAGTTGTATGTATAGTTTTTTGTAATAGGGAAACAGTATGCAGATTTTATTAAATTTTTTGAGAGACAGTGTGTGACAGTGAAAGAGAGAGAGTGTGTTTGTGACAGAGATACCTCCCGCCCCTCCCTCTCTGGTCTCAGGACCCCCACCCCATCCCCTCCCCCTTCTCCCCCTCCTCTCCCTCCTCCCCTCTGCCCCCCTCTCAGGTCTCAGGACCCCCTCCTGGAGCTTGGCAGCCTAGTCTGGCCCGGACAACCAATCAGAAAGCTGAAGGGCAAAAGGATGCAGTGATTGCTTTTCGCAAACTAACTAATCAGTGCTCGGTGCAGGTGTCGATGAAGGGGAGGGCCACTCCGTGCACTTGTGAATTAAAGCTCTATGGGGAGGGGGTGGCTTACTACCAGTGAGTGGCGGTACGTTGAACCAATGGATGCTGTCAGCCATGACAGCCATCTCGAACCAGCCCGGTGGTTGGTAGGCTATGAAGGCGGGTTTCCCGTGACGTCAGGAGCCGTTGGTGCTGGGCGCTGAGAGAGTTGGAGTTTTGTGTCTGTGCCAGTGTAGTCGGCAGAGAGCTGCACACGGTAAGGATCAGCATTGCTGGGGGGGGGGGGGGTGTCAGTGATTGAGTGTGTGATACAGAGAGAGAGAGAGTGAGTGTGCATGTATCCATGTCTTGCATCAGTGTGTGTGTGTGAGATTGACGGGGGGGGGGGGGGGGATTGGGATCCCACATCAGTGTTAGTATGTGACACAGAGAGTGTGACAGGGTGTGAGTGTGTCTGTGAGAGAGAGAGTGTGTGTGTGTGAGAATGAGAGTGTGTGCGAGTGCGTATGTGAGACAGTGAGTGTGAGAGAGAGTGTGTTTCACACAGATACAGTGTGTGTGAGAGAGAGAGTGTGTGTGAGACAGAGAGAGTGTGAGAGAGTATGTGTGCGATAGGCTGTATGTTAGTATGCTATTGAGGTGGGTTTCCCGTGACGTCGGGAGCTGCTGGTGCCAGGCGCTGAGAGAGTTGGAGTTGTGTGTCTGTGTCAGTGTAGTCGGCAGAGAGCTGCACACGGTAAGGATGTGTGTGTGAGTGTG
The DNA here is from genome assembly GCF_901765095.1 of Microcaecilia unicolor. Lineage (NCBI taxonomy): Eukaryota > Metazoa > Chordata > Amphibia > Gymnophiona > Siphonopidae > Microcaecilia > Microcaecilia unicolor. The sequence goes on from NC_044035.1 coordinate 183,925,100, forward strand.
TCCCAGCCGGTGGGCGCATGCTCTCTCTCACCAGCCGTCTCTGTAAGCGAGAAATGTCCAGATGGAGGGGCTGGAATGAGGTGAATTTCCCTTCCTCGCAGCGTGCCTCAGCTGTTGCAGCTTTTCTGTTTGAGTCCGTTGGTGCCAGGTGCTTGAGACACGTCGCGGTTTCCCAGGCAACACGGTGACGTCACCGGAAGGCTTCAGTCGGGTCGCGGTTTCCCTGGCAACACGGTGATGTCACTGGAAGGCTTCAGACATTACGAACCGAGAGCTTCAGAACGTTGGAGGTGCAAATTATTATAGTAGATATATATATATATATATATATATATATATATATATATATATATATATATTTCTCACGTTATGGAGTTCAAAGGCTAAGGGCCCGGTTTACTAAGGTGTGCTATCATTTTTAGCGTGTGCTAAAACTTTGCACACACTAATGCTAGTGCGCCTACAGAGCAGCTTAGTAAACAAGGCCCTCAGGCTGCTTCATATTTCCTTATAACACAAAGATAACTCCACCATTCTGAAACATTTATTTATTTACTAGTAAAAAAGGCCCGTTTCCAAAACAAATGAAACGGGGGCTAGCATGTGTTTTTTTTTGTTTTTTTTTTCTTTTCTGTTTGATATTAAGGGATATATTTTTTTTTAAAAAGGAAAAGAGTTTTTTTTTTTAAGTTGTAAAGTCTGTATGAGTGTTTGTGGTTTTGAGGGGGGGTTGTGGGGGTCTATGGGTGTATGCTATTTTTTGGGGGGGGGAGGGGTGTTTGTGGGGTAGGGTAGCGTTGTTCTGTATGAGTGTTTGTGGTTTTGAGGGGGGTTGTGGGTGTCTGTGGGTGTGTGTGCCATTTTGTGGGGGGGTGTTTGTAGGGGGGTGTTTGTGGGGTAGGGTTGTTCTGTATGAGTGTTTGTGTTTTTGGGGGGGATTATGGGAGTCTGTGGGTGTTTGTAAGTGAGAGATATAGGTTTTTACTGTTTCAGTTTTTGTATTAAGGAGTTTGGGGGAGGGAGTGTGTGTGTATGAGTGTGAAAGCAAGATGTTGTCTGTCCATGGCAGTGTGTGGCATTTTGGGTGGTGGGCAGTTTGGTTGTATGTATGTGTGTTAGTGAGTGATGCTGATTGTCCATATTAGATGTGGGTTTTTTTTTGTGGCTGGTAGGGGGTGATTCTCTGCGTGTGAGTGTGAAACAGTAATCTTAATTCAGCAGGGCACTCTGATGTGGTATTTGTAGGCACTTGTATTTTTGTTGAAACCAGAGGGATCCGTTGCAGGCAGGCAGTAGGAGTAGATATGGGTTTTTTTCGAGTGTGGAATGTGGGTGGTGTTCTGTAGGGGGGGAAGGGGCTGAGGGCACATGTGTCTGGAGGTCTCCTTGTAGGCACTGATTTCAGCTGGGCACTCAGGTGGGCTGTGATCCGTTTTTTTTAGGGGGGGGTTGGGCGCCGGAGGTTTCCGTTTGGGTGTTTTTTTTTTGGGGGGGGGGGGTTGGTTTGGTTTTAGTGTGGAATGTGGGTGGCGTTCTGTAGGGGGGGCGGGGCTGAGGGCGCATGTGTTTGGAAGTATCTGTTGTAGGCACTGAACGCCGGCTTGGAGACTCACCGCATGAACAGCTTGCAGAGTAAGGTCCGCGATGTAGTGGTTGTTTAGTGGCGTTCTTCGTCCGCGCTTTCCTCGCGGTTGGTCCCCGTGCTGGTAGCTACCCCCTCCTCAGGAAGGGGCGAGACTCGTGTGTGTTTGTTTTTTTTTTCCTGAATGCCGCTGCATTTTCTTCGCTGTCCCACTCCTGCTCCTCTGCAGCACCGGTCCCATTCAAAGGCTTGGTGGTTTCTAAGTCCATGTGAGTGTTTGGGAGGTGGAACCGTACTTTGTGTGCATCACCTGAGGCACAGCCAATCAGCAGCGCGTGGGCGGGGCAAACACTGATGTTCAAAAAGTGGTCTCTGCCGCCTCACTTTAGAACGTTGGGAAAGTGAGGCTTCATTAGAATGTTGGAGGTGCGTTTTATATAGAGAGATTAGGATTTATTTACCAACTTTTTGAAGGAATTCACTCAAGGCAGTTTACAGCATGAATAGGGAATAGACAATTACAGCAGTAAAAATATTCAAACAACAATACAAAGTATGGCATAGTATGCTACATTACAATGTCCACAAAATACGCAATAAAATATGTTAACAGACAGTTTTGGGCCTCTTTTACCAAACCGCACTAGCAATTCCCATGTGACAATGCTGACAAAGCCCATTCAAAGCGAATAGGCTTTGTCAGCATTCCCATGCCAGGAATCATTAGCATGGTTTAGTAAAAGGGGCAGTTAGTTTGGAATTGTTTTTCTAGTTACAAATAATGAGATGAATAGCCAAACAGTTTGACTTTAATACAACAATATGGGACTTTTTCTGGTTTAGAAATATCTTTTGGTAAAATGGAGGCAACCAAGAGGTATGTATCACAGAGGTTAGTGAACTTCTCATTAACATGGGCACAGGGAGGATAAAGTGTCTAGGAATATTATCTAAGCTCCAATGGGAAACAGTCGAGGACATGAAGGAGGGCATTCTATAAATGATGATGAGATTTTGGTGCTGGAAACAATCGGTGCAGAGCACTATTCTATAAAGGTGTTCCAGGTTGAGCATTGTTTATAGAATAGCGCTTAAAGCCCATTTCCACGCCAAAAGTTAGGCACTGATATTTATGCCAGCTGAAACCTGATGTAAATGCTGGGGCTCAACTACAGGCATTTTGGAATGGAAATAGGTCTATCCCATAACCCAATGCACAACTTTTAGGAATGTACCTGCCAATCCCCTGGCCATGCTCCTTTTGAGTTGCACACTAGGGGATTTGGGTGCGTGGAGTTATAGAATAGGTCGCAGGGAGATGTGCACACAATTTTTAATTATTGCCAATCAACTGCAATAATTGATAACATCAATTAATTGCAATTTATGGCTTGTAAGCTAATTCATTTGCATGCGGATCTTTGATCCATGCACAAATTTAAGCGCCACATATAGAATCCAGGGGAAATGTTTTATATCAAAAATTGAAAAACTTCCTATTAGCAGTGCTTCAGAAGTTGCTTTGCCTGTTGTAAATGGTACCATTATGGGTACAGAATAAGGAAGAGAAAATATATAAGGGAAATATCAGTTCCTTTATATGGAGAGCTAAGATGGTTAGGATAGGATATTGCAAGTTAACACTTGGTAAGGAGTGGGTTTGCTGTATAATACTGTGCATTTGTGAAGGATCAATGAATTGCAAACAAGCAGGGGCATTACTTTCTGAGTCTGGCAAGGTCATTAGAAATTGGACCTATTCCTTCAGTTTCTTCAACTTGCTCCAGCCAACAAAAAGGCTACCAGGAATCCTTAGCCATCATAAGGCTTCTTCCCTTTAGGAAAGCATAGGAATGGTGGAGGTCGAGGCTGGGGGGTGCATAAGAATCTTTCCTTTGTGAAGCTTGAGGGGAATCCAGTATTTCTAGCAGGAATAAGGACTAAACATTTTCAAGAACGGGAGAGGAAGGGAAGCAGATACCTAGGACAGTAAATATTTGCTTTGAGACAATAAAGGAGAAATGGGATCAACTAACTCACAAATGTTATTGTACCTGCAAGTGAGACATTATTTCCAAGAAAGGATATGGGGCAAAGAAAATAGTATTTTCTGTGATAGAATGTTTTTGCTGCTTCCCCACAAATTGAATAGAGTATGGATATGGCACAGGATGGGAAGAGAGGAGAGAGGGGCCGCATACTTGGGACCCATCAATGTACATTTTTTAATGCCATAGTAATTTGCAGAACAGCAGTTAGGCACTCATGTAACTTTAAATAGAGAAGGGAGCTTTCAATCAATCCTTCTCCATATGCTCAAATTCTTAAATAACTTAACCTTTATATTACCCAGGTCCAGGTGATCAGAAAGTCATAATAGGATCTGTCAGATCAATGCGTCCATCTCCTAATTGGCTAAAATATTTCTTCATGAGCCAAGCATACTTATAGAGGTGGTACAGTCATCCTCATCAATCCCATCAGTGTTTTGAACTTGCATTTTGTTGATAATTTCTATATTTTTTAAATTATGGAGCATTTGTAAATTTGTGATGGATTTTTAAGCAAATATAATTTATTATACAGTACTTATAAAGTAACTTGTCCAGCTCTGAATACCGCTTAGTTGCCTGTATAGGCTTAATTTATGGTATATATATATATATATATATATATATATATATATATATATATATATATATATATATATCTCAAGTGTTTGGAAATAAATAAATAAATAAATAACTCTTTAAAATCTTTCCATTTTCAGGAGCTGAGAAAATTAGCTACAAAACATCCTAACCTTGTGCTGATCAAATTAGGTATGTCATATTCCTGCCTCTTTCATTTTCCCCTCATCTCCTTAGACTTTAAATTCCTTTTCGGTTTGCTTCCTTGACTCATACTGTTTTTCCTTTACCTCAGGATGGATCTAAATTCTGGGTATCCTTGGGCAATTGTGAGAAGGTCCCTTAGAAATCATGGGAGGAGGGGATTCCACCCAACTGTCTATGCCCAGACCCTCCCATCTCCTGGGTGTCCTCCCTCACCTTTCCTGTATAGAGGCCCAGCCCAGATCATCATCAGCAATTCAAAATAGTAAAATTCAGCACTGTACCTGTGACCCTCACTAGTCTTATGGTGCCCTGCCTCTCCTTTTACTTGGCTTCCTCTCACCATATTAAATCATAGATGGGGCTCGGGGTGGTACATATGAAGACTCAGTGAGCTATAGTATTCGAAATAGGAACATATCTGTTTCTTGCCTGTTACAACCTTGTTTGTTCTCACTTAAGGATCTTGTAATTTCATACATTATGTAAGTAAAATAAAAAAATCTGCAACTTTTGAGTACACTATTCCTCTGCTATTTTAGAAAAAGTATTATTCTCTGATTGCACTCTTTAGTTGTTCATGCTACATCTTGGCTACACACACAATAGTGTGAACTTTGCATTGTGTTTGGTTAATGATCAGCATATCTGAGTTCTAATCAAAAGGATGATTTACAAAGTCATTTACAGGGGTAAAGTGCTTTCTAAAAATTGTCCTCACTCAGGGGCTGATGTATTAAGCTGTGCTAACATTTAGCGCAGTGGTTTACTCTGAATTTTCCCACACTAATATTATTACCCTATGTAGTAAGGGAAGTGGGAAAAATCCACAGTAAAACCACCATGAATGGTCATATACAAAACACATATAAACTAGTAGAATCAGTAATTGTTTCCAATGTAAAAATCAACGCTAAAATTTGATGTTTTTTTTTTTACTTTAGCGCTGAACTTTGCTTCAGCTCTGAGCTTTAGTGAACATTCTAGCAGATTTGAAGGGTCATCTCAGGTCTAGTGCATCAGGTCAGAAAAAGTACCTGCTATCCAAGTAGGCCCCAAATCCTTTCCTCCCCAACAAACAGTGATCCTGAATCCCATCTCCCCCTCCCCCCAAAATCCAAGTGATCTTCCAACCCCCTCCTTCCCACCCATAATCAATATTTTAGGTAAGGAGACAGGACAAGTGACCACTGACTCCTGCCTCTGACACTGCCATCTTGAAAAACGGCAGCACCTGACTCCTAGCAGTATGCTTTGATGTACTCCTAGCAGTACACTCCAGTTCACCACCATGGTCAGGCATTGATTTTGTTCAAGGTGGTCACTTTCATGGAATCAGATAAGTATTAATGGTGCATGGGAGTACCAAAGTGTTGGGGACTATCTGGTTGAGCACCACCCTCTATTCATTACATGAACTCCATATACTGAATATATAACTAAATCAGAAGGATTTGTGGTGTGATGAGACTGAAGTCTCTAATTAGACTTTCTGGTCTTGTTACTAAGTGATATGTAGCATAAAACAAACCCAGCACATCACCCTGCTAACACCATTTGTACTACAAAGGTATAGTGGTGGTGTTATATTGTGAGGATGCCTTGCAGTTTTGGGAAGAGGAAGGCTAATGAAGATCAAGGGAATGATGATAGGAAGATTCTGGAGGAAAACCCGCTCCAGTCAGCCATAGATCTGGGATTGGAGAGAAGATTCCCATTTCAACTGTACAATGATCCTAAGCACAATGCAAAAATTACAATAGTGTGACTCACCAAGAAAAAAGTGAATGTTTTTGAGTCACAGCCCAGTTCTGAATCCAAGAGCACATCTGTGGCAAAACTTAGACTGAAGTCCACAGATGGTCTCCGAGGCAGCTTAAAAGAACTTAAGCCATTTTGCCAAGAATAATGAGTTGAAACTCCACCATCACAGTGGGATGATCCTGCTATGTAAAAGTTGGCAGACATTTACCTTAAATGATGCATGGTTGTTATTGCTGCAGAAGTGTTGAATCAAGGGGTGTGAAGACTTATGCAATCAAGACTTCTTGGTTTCTTATTCTTAAATGCTTTTTGAATATCTACATAATCGTTTTTTCACATTAAAAGTGTAGAATATGTCATGTATGAGCCTGCAAATAGGTGGGAAAATGTGGGATACAAATGCAACAAATAAATAAATACAAATGTATCTTAGTGCAACAAACTCTGACTTAGTGCATTTTGAATTGTATATTTTAGACAGCAGAATGTATCTAAATTAATCACAGATTAGTGATTCCTGTGGTAATCTAAGCTGTGTTCCAACTTTTACTACATTTTAGTAATCTTCTCCCCTCCCAACTCCCTAAATCAGAATGGGCAGAGAAGAGTTAGTCTAATAACCGCCCCTTCTTTCTCCCTAGAAGTGACAGATCCCACAAGCATCTGGAAAGCAGCAAAAGAGGTTGAGAAACAACTAAAAGGATGTGGGCTGAATCTGCTGATAAATAATGCAGGGATAATGACAGAGAGTACACTGGAATCAGTGGATGAAAAAGATCTTCTGCATGTCTACACAACTAATGTAGTTGGGCCAATGTTAGTGACCAAGGTATGACGGTATTGCACTTCTATGATTGTTTCTCATGAGAGCAAAATGGTCAATTTCAGTAAGCCACAGCAAATTTAATAAACATATATTTAATTTCTACAGTGCAATGACTAATTTTGGGCAATATTTGCTAAATATTTTCTTACTAACAAATAGTCCCTAGTGGTCTGGCATGCCTCACAGGCTAGGGTTTCCTGAGAGGGAAGACTGGGGTGGGGGAATAAATTCTTCAGGAAGGCAATATTATGCTTTGAGTGCATCTCTCTGGGATTCTGGGTTCTAGGTTGGGAACAGCATAACTGGGAGGAGGCTGGTTCCTTGAATCACTCACTCCTACACTTCCACAAACTTATATCCAAGCCAGGATTAGTTCTGAACCAAGAAAAATGTACTGAAGTCTTTAGATGGTCAAATATATCATTAACAGACAGAAGGAGAGTATAGAGGGAGTGAAATATAGTTCACCATTTCCTCTACTCTGGGGTAATAATTCTATTTTTCTCTTAACCTGGCAGTAGTATCCTCCTACACTGAGGACTGCATATTCCTTTTTCTTTCTCCCTTTTATCTCTTCTTCTTTAACGTTTTGTTCCCAGGCACAAGTTGAGGGTGCTTGAGGCCAAGCCCAGCTCCTTATATCTTCCTGGTTACTGGATGCAGAGGAGATGCAGACTATCATTCCTGTAGACCCTAGGAACTCTTTGTCCCCCAAGATTTAAAAGTTAACCACTGACTCCTTTTCTTCTTATCTAGGATCAGTGGTAACCCTTCCTTCTCCTTTCAGAGGTCTCCTTCTGCCCCTGACTTTTTATATGAATTTGTCAGTGATGTCCTCACCAGGTTGATAAGAGCTCCAAACAAAGACATGAGATGGTATAATGGCTTGGCCAGCCAAAGATAATAAAGCTGCTTGTGGGCAGGGTCTTTATACTATTACAATTTCCCTCCATGTGAAGTCTTCTCCCACTTTTCCATCACTAGGGATCTGAGCCCTCTCGTGTTCTGGAAACTATGGATTGCATTGAACTATCATAGAGACACTAAAGGTCTCCACTCAAAAGAGGAGAAAACCTTTAGTAAATAGGGTCCACTGATTTCCTTCTTCTCATATATAAAATGCAATTGCAGTAACATAACACTGTGTTAACAGTGTAACCAAAGGAATGTGCACTGCAGTGATGGTAACACTAGAAAAACATTGATTGAGATAGTTAAATCTAAGCAAGCTGAAGGATATTTTGAGATATTCTCTGTGTTCCCATTCTGCCTTCTGCATGCCACAGATCTGATGCTTTAGAGCCATGGAGATTGTTTTGCACCACGTAACATAAGAATATAAGAATAGCCATACTGGTTCAGACCAACGGTCCTTCTAGTCCAGTATCCTGCTTTCAACAGTGGCCCATCCACATCACAAGTACCTGGCAGAAACCCAATTAGTAGCAGTATTCCATGCTTCCAATCCTGGCAAAAGCAGTGGCTTCCTCCATGTCCATCTCGATAACAGATTATGGACGTTTCCTCCAGGAACTTGTCCAAACCTTTTTTAAACCCAGGTATGCTAACCGCAGTTAACACATCCTTCAGTAACAAGTTCCAGAGCTTAACTATTCGTTGAGTAAAAAAATATTCATCCTATTTATTTTTAAAGTATTTCCATGTCATTTCATTGAGTGTCTCCTGGTCTTTGTACTTTTTGAAAGAGTAAAAAACCGATTCACTTTTACCTGTTCTACTCCACTCAGAATTTTGTAGACCTCAATTATATCCCCACACTCAGGATTCTGTAGACCTCAATTATATCCCCCCCCCTCAGCCATCTCTTTTTCAAGCTGAAGAGGTCTAACCTCTTTAGCCCTTCCTCATATGGGTGATTTATAAACAAGAGATTTGTCACACCTCTCTTGCACAAGCTATTCTACACACACATGCATATAAGAAATCTCTGCCATTTTCTCTCATTGATTTTCCTTGATATTTAACTTCTGATGGCTATAAGGAAGCATGGATCCAAGTGGGAAGACTCTTACATGGAGTACTGTGAACAACCATGAGAGAAAGTAATATATTTTTTTTATAATAACAGTTCCTCATTAACTGTATATGGTACTAATTTTGATACATGGAGGGGCATTTTTGAAAGGACGTCCAAATCAGAATGAGTCATCCTGCTCATAATGTCCAACCCCCCCCCCCTAAAAAAATTTACCTTTTTACAGTAATTTTTAAACAGGAACTACATTGGAATTTCTTGTTTGAAAATACGTTAAGAACACTGAAAACAAACAGCCATTTTACAAACTGAAATGTCCAAATTATGAACACCAAAAATCCAGGGACTAGGATGTCTGGCAGCATTTTACAGAAATGGCCACCCAGATGCCCTTGCAAAGCAGAGGGGCAGCCTACTGGTCAGTACAGTGGACTGTAAACCAGAGAACCCGGGTTTATATCCCCTTTCAACTTGCATTTTAAATACCAATCCCTACAATAACAGGGAAATTCCTGCTGTACCTGAGTATTCACCACCTCAATAGTCTTCAGGCTTGCAGGTGTCATAAATATTTAGGTACAGTAAGTACATGTCTGTTTTTGGAGGGTTCACCATTTAAAGGGTAAAAAAAAGAGAGCTAAAGTCAGGGCCGTGCCAAGGGTCTGTGCCGCCCCCCTGCAGATGATCAGTTGGCGCTCCCCCCCCGCAGAAGAACAGTTGCACGCCCCCCATCCCCCCCGTGAAGGTGATTGCTGCCCTCCCGCTCCCTGGGCCATGTCCCAACTGCCCGCCCTCTTCTCCCCCCCCCCAAGATCCCTTTTAAATTTACCTCCGGCAGCGAATGAAGGCGCAGCATCAGTGAAGGAGGCGGCGCTCCTGACGTCTCTAGTCTTCTTTTCGCTCAATGTCCCGTCTTCTTCTGACGTCATTTCCAGCGAAGGGAAGACTAGTAGAGACGTCGGGAGCGCCGCCTCCTTCACTGACGCTGCGCCTTCGTTCGCTGCTGGAGGTAAATTTAAAAGGGATCTTGTTGGGGGGGAGAGAAGAGGGCGGGCAGTTGGGACATGGGAGAGGGCGAGGTAAGCATGGTGCGGCGGGGTGCCCCCCAGAAGACGCCGCCCTCCTGCTGTGCTTACCTCGCTTACCGTGTTGGCATGGCCCTGGCTAAAGTGGGAATTGAACCTTGGTCCCCTGGTTTAGTCCACTGAACTGTTCATTAGGCTGCTCCTCAGACCTGCTTTCTGCTTTGTTCAGAATGCTCATAATACCAGATGCTGTCTTAGAGCCTGGTATTCCTTTTCGGTTTCACTTTCATGGGAGAGGGAAGGGGACAGCAACCACTGGGGGATTAATGAGGGGTCATGCCTTAATCCCTGCAGAGCACTTTTTTGTACCCTGGATGTGATTGAAGCAGGTCTAAATAAAAATGTCCTTCTTTTTAGACTTGGATGTTTCTTCCCATTTGATTATTGCTGTTGGACATTTTAATTTTGGACCCCCTCTAGTCTTGCCCACAACACGCCCCCCTTAATATTTGGATGAACTGCAGTGCCAAAATCGCAATTTGGATGTTTTGGGGAGATGGACTTTTTTTTTGTCATTTTGAGATATCCATGTGCTTTGAAAATGAGACCCATAGAGGGGCATAATCGAACGGAAACGCCTATCTCCATGGGCGTTTATCTCCAAGAACGGGTCCGTGAAGGGGCGGGCCGAACCGTATTTTTGAAAAATGGACGTTTTTGAGCTGGGCGTTTGTTTTTTTTAGTGATAATGGAAACTAAAAGCGCCCAGCTCAAAAACGTCCTAATCCGAGCCATTTGGTCATGGGAGGGGCCACGATTCGTAGTACACTCGCTCCCCTGATATGCCAGGACACAAACTGGGCACCCTAGGTCAGTGCGGTGGACTTCAGAAAAAGCTCCCACATGCATAGCTCCCTTACCACGGGTGCTGAGCTCCCAACCCCCCTCCCCCAAAACCCACTACCCAGTGGCGTACCAAGGGGGGGGGGGCGGTGGGGGCGGTCCGCCCCGGGTGCACGCCGCTGGGGGGTGCTGCGGTGCGCGCCTGCTGCGAGAGTTCGCTAACTTCTCTCGTTCGTTGCAGCTCCCTCTGCCCCGGAACAGGTTACTTACTGTTCCGGGGCAGAGGGAGCTGCAGTGAACGAACAAAGTTAGTAAACTCGCAGCAGGCGTGCGCTGCGGCACCCCCCCCCCCAGCGGCATGCACTTGGGGGGCTCTTTCGCCGGGGGGGGTCCGCGCTGCATCGGGGGAGGGGGATGCTGCACCCGGGGGGCGGGGCGCTGCCCCGGGTGTCCGCTCCCCTAGGAACGCCACTGCCACTACCCAAAAATGTACAACACTACCATAGCTCTTAGAGGTGAAGGGGGCACCTACATGTGGGTACAGTGGGTTTTGGAGGCCTCCCATTTACCAGCACAAGTGTTACAGGTGAGAGGGGGATGTGCCTGGGTCTGCCTGCCTGAAGTGCACTGCGGTACCCACTAAAAGTGCTCCAGGGACCTGCATACACGCATGCCTCTAGGACTTGTTACTGCTGTATAACATTGGCACACCAGTTTACACCTGAAGACTAATCTCTCCGAAAACGTCCTTTATTGGAATAAACACGCTTACTCACAGTTAACTGCAGATCAGAGGTTCTGCCCCACCACTGGCAACGAGCCTCCCTGGTAGTGAGATTAGCAGGTCAGAGCTGGCAGAATGGAGTACAATGCCCTCTTTCAGCCACATTCAAGGTAAGAACTAAGTTCTCTAACGTGGCTAACACATGGAAGGGATCTAAAACTGGCTTACAAAAATGGCCACTACCTCATGGACTACCGTAAACACAACAGGGCACACTCTGACCCAGTAGGCAGGGGGAAAAGCAACATGGGAGAAGAGCCTACCAACTACCAACATTGTGAGACTGTAACATAAGCTAATGAAATCACGGAGCCCAATACCCTACACCCACCACAATGCAATGCTGATGTGACCCTGTAGTGCACCCGAGAGCCACATCTGACCCAGGGAAAGGCTGTGAGAGGCTCAAACATATTCTGCTGTCATGGAGGTGGGTACGGCATTTGAAGCTGGCATAGAGGCTAGAAAAAAAGTTTTTAAAGTGGGCTTTTTTTGGTAGGAGGGGGTTAGTGACCACTGGGGGAGTCTGGGGAGGTCATCCTCAATTCCCTTCAGTGGTCATCTGGTCAGTTGGGGCACTTTTTTAGGACTTGTTCGTGAAAAAAAGGGTCCAAAAAAAGTGACCCAAAATCACGGTAAAAACGCCTTTTTTTTCGATTATCAGCTAAGGACGCCCATCTCTCCTCGGCTGCTAACCACGCCCCAGTCCCGCCTCCGACACACCCCTGTCAACTTTATTCGTTTCCGTGACGGAGTGCAGTTGGAAACGCCCAAAATTGGCTTTCGATTATACCGATTTGGGCGCCTTTGCCAGAAAAACGCCCATCTCCCGATTTGGGTTGTAATATAGACGTTTTTCTCTTTCGATTATAAGCTGGATAGTCTCCAACCTGTGGCATTGAAGTGGTTTACAATTCAAATAAAACATGCAAAATACATTAGAATCATCACAAATACATTTTAAAACTATAAGAAATCCCCAACCCTCCCAACAACCACGTTTTCTTTCTATTTGTCAATTCCAAAGAAAAAATAAAAGTAACATTTGCAAATAAAAATATGCACTGTGTCTCATCTACAAGCTTCAGGAATGTGATTACATGTTCTTTCTTCTATAGCTTCCTGGTTCACAGTCTCAATTGGTTGACTTTAGGCCACTTTGTCTCTTTCTCTACAGGCGTTCCTATCTCTCCTGAAGAAGGCTGCTCAGGCAGTGCCCCAGGCAGAGATGAGCTGGCACAAGGCTGCTTTGATAAACATTTCAAGTATAACATCATCCATTGACAAAGCCATTGAAACATTCTCTTTGTTCCCTGTACTTTCTTATCGTTGCAGCAAGGTAAAAATAATGTCACTCTGACCCTAAAGAGATGGATCTGATTGACCTACAATAGCATGGGATAGAAATGCAATGTTCTCCATTTTTGGTGGCTGTGGTTGTACTGGTCTACAGTATTTTGTATTCTGCACACTACTATAATGAAAAAAAATTGTTTCTATATTATATCCCACTTATTATGAATATTTCACAGACATGTTTCACATATTTTTGTGTGCCTCAGGTAGTGTTACGTCTCTCAATTGGGCAAACCAAATGGAGTAGGTCCTACCCCTGCTAGCACCAGAGTGGCTGATATCAAGGTGACACTCTGTAAGTAAGGGTGATCCAGGCTTGGGAGCTGCACAGATTAAAGTGCAGAAGCTGAGCATGTAGAAACATAGGCACCTTGCAAGTTGGAGAGCAGTAGCGGCATAGATTATATGTACAGTAATTTAGCAGATGATGGCAGATAGCATGGTGAATGCCTTGAATGCCTTTCCAGAGCAAGTGATGGAGAAAAAATGCTGATAGAATTCAAAAGGCATAGGATAAATACAGAAGATCCCTTCCTAACCCTAACTCTATCAAGGTATGCAATAATCTGAACAGCTATCCTGTCAATTATTGTCCTAGAGTTTTGCTGGATAGTACCAGTTACCCTGTGGTTTCTGCTGTTATTAGGTCCTGTTTCCTCTGCCTACACCTTGTTTTTTTTCTTTGTCACCTTTTTCCTTGTCTCTACTGTTGAGGGACTGAAGGATGCACGTTTACAGTACTGATACTTTCCATCTTTTCAAAGCATGTCTGTATTCTGTTATGGTACTGAAGAAGTGGGCAGTCTAATGCCTATGGGCCCTATCTGGCCTGTTGGAAGTTGTCCTCTGGCCTACAGTGGTGAAAGCAGAAGGGATGTTATTGGGCTGGAAGAGAAATTGCTGTTGGGTGGTTACACCTCTCTAGGGTGTGATTGGAAGTTATTTAGACCTTCATTATGGACCTTTCCTCTCCATTTCTCAGACTGACCCTTAATAGGCTCCTCCACCCTGAGTGAACTCCATGTAGATTATTTCAAGCATCTGCCACCCTTTCAAGAAAGTATTTTTTTCATGTTTCCTCTGAACCATCCTTCCTCCAACTCTTCTGGGACTACCGCAGGGCTAACACAGCCGCCGGCGGTAGTCCCACCCCAAGCACATGCTATTTCCACGGGAAAAAGAAAACTCCCAGAAATGGCTTGCATGGCGCTAACCCAGCGGTAATTAGGCATTGCCACATGCTGCCTGGTTACCACCTGGTTAGCAAGGAAGCCCTTATCGCCACCTCAATGGATGGTGGTAAGGGCTCCCCACCATATGGCTATGTGGTAAGAGTGGCCATTTTTTTTGGGTGGGGGGCTTTTACTGGCTACGGAAATAATGGCCCTGGCGCATGGGAAAAATTGCCCCTGCCACTAGCACAGGGCCCTTTTTCCCACAGCTTGGTAGAAGAGCCTCTCAAAGAATGTACTTCTATGACATATAGGGCCCGATATTCAGTTGGTGACGATCAGTGTTTTGCTGGCGATAAACCAAGAAATTGAATGGTGGGCCATGTCCGGACACTGGCATTGATGTCTGGAGTTTCCATAGCTGGCTAATACATGGCCAGTTATGTGGGATATTCAGCACTTAACTGGCTATGGCTTACGGCATGTTTTATGTTTGTTCAATTAATTTACTAATAAAAAGGCTCGTTTCTGTATGAAATGAAATGGGCGCTAGCAAGGTTATCCCCCCCCTCCTTCGTTGTCTTCCGCTGTCCCCTCCGAGTCCAACGCCACCCTCTCTCCCCTCTGAGTTCCATGCCCTCCTTTCCTGTCTTCCGATTCACAGTCCGTCCTCCCTCCCCTCTCCCACTCCCCTGCAACTCACCAGTTTGTACATAAGTTTCCAGGTGTTCTCCACAGCTGTCATCAGTTTTTTTGTTGTTGTTGTTTTTGTTTGTGCTAGAGAGTGTGTGTGTGTTAATGTCTGAGGGTGGGGCAGGGCGGATAGCGAATGGTGAGGGAGTGGCGGGGGGCTTGGAAGGGAGGGTCTGCATTCCATTGGGTGGATGTTGTGAAAGTCAGGGATCCTTCATGCCGTGTTTGTGCACTTCAGGCAGGCGGACCCAGGCCCATCCCTCCCCTACCTGTTACACTTGTGGTGGTAAATGTTGAGCCATCCAACCCCCCCCCCCAAACCCACTGTACCCACATGTAGGTGACCCCGTTCACCCCTTAGAGCTATGGTAGTGGTGTACAGTTGTGGGGGGTGGGGGGCTCAGCACCCAAGGTAAGGGAGCAATTTCTGAAGTGCACTGCAGTGCCCCCTAGGGTGCCCGGTTGGTGTCCTGGCATGTGAGGGGGACCAGTGCACTACAAATGCTGGCTCCTCCCACGACCAAAAGGCTTGGATTTGGCCGGGTTTGAGATGGCCACCAATAGTTTCCATTATTGGCGAAAACCAATGGCGGCCATCTCTATCGCCAGCGATCTCTAAGGGCGGCCCAAATGTTGAGATTTGGCCGGCCCTGACCGTATTATCGAAATGAAAGATGGCCGGCCATCTTGTTTCGATAATACAGTCAGGTACGCCGCTTTACGGGGTCGTCATTATACATGGCCACCCTTATAGATGGCCGGCCCCATTTGATTATGCCCCTCGCATGTTACTATGTTACAATTGGACAACATACGTTTGGAGACTGGATGTGGAGTAGATGGACTCTATATAGACAAATAGTTGAGAAGGTCTATTCTCCATTGAATTTCTCGTGAGATATTCAGTTAGAGCCCTTTTACAATCCAGTTTATGCAGAGTCTTTTCTTAAGAATTCTAATGTGATGGTGGGTAGTATACACGCAATACTACTGTCTGGTTAATATAGAAATCTGATATCACTTTTGGAAGGAACTTTCGATGCATGCAAAGCAACACTTTATCATGTAATATTTGCATATAGGGTTGATAGTAGACTAAGATCTGAAGTTCACTGATGTGTCTTGCTAATGTGGTTGCAACTAAGATCAAAGTCTTCCAGGGTAAGTACTTTAATAAATCAGCAGAGTGTAATAGTTCAAAAGGAGATGAAAGTAGTTGCCATAAAACTCCATAAAACTAAATTTAGGACCCTTGCAATAGCAGGTTGCCTGACTGGGGGTCATAAGTGATAAAGGCCTCTTAAGAATCGTTTTACAATGGAATGAACTAAGATAGAAGAGTTGTCAGTGTAGTCATGGAAAACTGACTTAACTGCTAAATGTATTTTTTATAGAAGATGGTGATAAACCTGAATTGGAGAGGTACAATAGGTACTTCAATACCTTTGTTGAAGGGCACTAGAAAGGATCCATGTGTTTCACGTCACACCATTGTGCAAATCTATTCCATTTAGCAGCATAAGATTTCTTTGTAGACTCCTTATGAGAGGCCATAAGTACTTTGAGAACTCTGTGTGAAAAACCTGGATTGTCTAAATGGTTGGCTGAAGAAACCAAGCTATGAGAGTCAATGATTTTAGGGTTGGATGAAAGAGAGTTCCTTTCTGTTGAGTAATAAGATCTGATTCCAGCGGTTACGTGATTGGTTCCTGGTGTGTTATTGAGAAATGGAAAACATGGCTGATGAGGCCAACATGGAGTGATTAATATGAGGTGAGCTGAGTCTATTCTGGCCTTCTGTATTGTTCTCAAAATCAGAGGAATTGAAGGAAATGTATACAGTACACCCTGTGTCCGAGGTATCGGAAAAGCATCCTCTGCTACTTTCTGTGGAGTTGGAATTTTTGAACAAAAATGTGGACATTTCACATTTACTAGTGATACAAAAAGGTCTATAATTGGTGTTCCCCATTTTTGAAACAGATAACGTGTAATAGTGGTCTTCAAGGACAGTTCATGAGGGGTTAATATCTAACTGAGAGTGTCCATAAGGACATTCTGTTTGCCTGGAATATGAGATGCTATGATGTGAGATCCTAGTTTTATTACTAGGTCCAAAATTTGTACAGTCTCCTGACACAAGATCCTGGAACCTACTCCACCCTGCTTGTTGATATAGTACATGGCTACCTGATTGTCTGGATGTGAATGACCTGTTTTCAGATGTGCTTGGAAAGCTCCAGGGCTAAACGTATTGTTCCAAGAGATTGATGCTGTGCTTTTTTTCATCTGTCGACCAGTGACCCTGAGTCATGAGTTGTTTGAGATGTGCTCCCCAACTGACTTTGCATGCATCTGTAGTGAGTTGAATTGTGGGTGCTGGAAGTTGGAAAAACCATCCTCTCATAATATTCTGAGGAAGTGTCCAACAGATGAGTGTGGTTTTCAGTTGTTGAGACAGGAAGATTTTGTTTGAAAGAGGTTGAGCATATTGACACCATTTGTCCCTGAGGTACCACATGAACTGCTGTCACCATATGGCCTAATAGAACCAATAACTGGCGAGCTGTTGTTATGGACTTTGATAAAAGATGGTGAATTAGTGTCTTTATACTGTCTGCTCTGGATTGAGAAATCTTTGCCATTGAGGATTGTGTCATCATGGTTACTCATGAAT
This sequence comes from Microcaecilia unicolor, assembly GCF_901765095.1. Classification (NCBI taxonomy): domain Eukaryota; kingdom Metazoa; phylum Chordata; class Amphibia; order Gymnophiona; family Siphonopidae; genus Microcaecilia; species Microcaecilia unicolor. Next base: position 183,942,652 of record NC_044035.1, read on the forward strand.
TCTATGGTCTATGTAGGAATGAGACAGGACTTGTCGTAGTTGATTACGAAGCCTAGTCTGTTGAGTAGACGTATCATAAGATCCAAAATCACTAATGTCTCTTCTGGCGTTGCAGCCATGATCAAACAATCATCTAGATAAGGAAATACACAAACTTCTTGTTTGTGCAAATGTACAATTGCCGCGACGACACATTTTGTGAACACTCAGGGAGCAGAGGAAAGGCCAAAGGGAAGGACCTTGTGTTGATAAACTTTTCCTTTTTAAGATGAATCACAAAAATTTTCTTTGATAAAAAGTATGACTTTCTGCTGAATGTTCTGTTCTGCTCAATGTTAACATCCTCCAGGGTGTAAAGGCCATTGCAGTAATCCTTAATGGTGTCTATTATCTCTTTAACCTTTTCACCAAAAAGATTCCATTACAAGGGGCATCTGAGTAGAGGAGCGGCGTAATGGTTAGCACAGCAGGTTGCAAACCTGGGGAATGAGGTTCAGTTCCTGCTGCTGCCTGACACTTAGCAGTGGGTTGAGATCCTGGGGAACTAGGTTCAATTCTCCCTGCAGCCCCAGGCAAGTCATTCCATTGTCCCAGGTACAATATATAACTTAGATTGTGAGCCTGTTAGGGACAGTGAAAAATACCTGTAATAGAAATTGTAAACCATATAGTCCCCTCAGGGATCACTTGTATATCAAGTGCAGAAAAAACCCCCATAGTGCAGATGATTTAAGCCATGCTAACCTTCTGGATATCACAGTCATACAAATCATATGATGCCCTAATCATGTTTTTTGAAGAATTTTCCATCTCTGACAGTAGAGGAATGAGGGAACTCTTTTCTGTTGAAGGGAGAGATGCTTCAACTGTATGCATCCTCTCTAAAACATACACATATTGACTGTAATGACATTGATAGAGTGCTATTCTAGAAGCCAGCATTGTGTTCTGATAAACCTTCTTTCCCATAAGATCCAGTAGCTTATACTCTTTGCTGGGTGGAAAATTAGAGTAATCTTTACAGCTCTTTGATTTCCTCATTGTTGATTTGACTACCATGGACTGATAAGGAAGCTATGGTTTTTGATGGGTAAACAGTTCTTGGTCCTTGTATTTTGTTTCAAGGCTCTTTTTGGTTGGACACCAAGTGTAAGGTGTAGTCCATATTACTTTATGATTCTCTAACAGTACTTAATGGATTGAGAGTGCAATGATTAACCCTTGGAGCATCTAAATAACGTAGTGCCCCTAGACATTTTCCTCGTGTCATGTTTTGAAGTAGATGGAATATTGAGGATCTTAGCTATGTGTGTTAAAAACTTTGGATAATTTGTGTCTTCTGAGTGTGCTGTTCCTCTGCTTGATCATGAAGATGAGCATAAGGATTGACTGTACAAACGTACACTGTGAGCTTCAGAGGAATCACTCCAGTCTAAATGTATCTGTCTCCACTGAAAAAGAAGTGGAGATAGCAAAAGATTATGGTCTATGCTTAGGGGCTGATCTGGGTTAACATTGTTCCAAGGGTGTCAGATATTTCCTCAGTGTTGGAGATGAGGAAGTATGTAGCTGTTGCTCTAAAAACTTTACTAGGGAGTTGTGGTGATGAACTGTGATGACTCGGTGAATAATGTTGCGAATAGTGTGATGATGCAGATGATTTTGAACATGATACTGACCCGCTTATATGCCTCGAGTGACAGATATGTTCAAAGATCTGTATCGGTGCTTTTCTTTCTGCGCTGAGCTGAAAGGAGAAGGCATTTGATAATAAGATCCACTCTGAGATGGAAGCTCCCATGCAAAATCTCCAGCCTGGAACTGGGTAACTTGGAGGGGCATAATCAAACGGCACCGGTGAAATCGATGGCCTGCCATCTTCAGGGCCAGCTCCACGAGGGGGCGGAGCCAAGCGTATTTCCAAAATATGCTTGGCGCCGGTCAAATCGCTCGCCGGGTTTAGATGAGATGGCTGGCTCCGTTTTCCAGCCATAATGGAAACCAGACCCGGCCATCTCAAACCCGGCAAAACGCAAAGTATTTGGGTGTAGGAGGAGCCAGCATTTGTAGTGCACTGGCCCTCCTCACATGCCAGGACACCAACCGGGCATCCTAGGGGGCACTTCTAAAAAATTTTTAAAATTACACAATTAGCTTCCAGGTGCATAGCACCCTTCCCTTGGGTGCTGAGCCCCCCAAATCCACCCCAAAACCCACTGGCCACAACTCTACAGCATTACCAAAGCCCTAAGGGGTGAAGGGGGGCACCTACATGTGGGTACAGTGGGTTTTGGAGGGCTCCCATTTACCACCACAAGTGTAACATGTAGGGGGGGGGATGGGCCTGGGTCCACCTGCCTGAAGTGCACTGCACCCACTACAAACTGTTCCAGGGACCTGCATACTGCTGTCAGGGAGCTGGGTACGACATTTGACGCTGGTATACAAGCTGGCAAAAAATGTTTTAATTTTTTTTGTGTGTGTGTAGGAGGGGGTTGGTGACCACTGGGAGAGTAAGGGGAGATGATCCCCGCTTCCCTCCGGTGGTCATCTGGTTAGTTGGGGCACTTTTTTGGGACTTGGGTCCTAAAAATAAATGGACCAAGACCGGCTGGCGAAATACTCGTTCGAGCCAGCCTTTTTTTCCATTATAAGGGGAAGCCGGCCATCTCGTAACCACGCCCCCTTGAAGGTTGGCCGGCGCCGCAACGAAAAAGCAATTGGGGCCGGCCAAAATCGGCTTTCGATAATACCGATTTGGCCGGGATCAAGAGATCGACGGCGATCTCCCGATTTGTGTCAGAAGATCGCCGGCAATCCCTTTCGAAAATAAGCCTGTTGGCGTCCCTAAAAACAGGTGCAACACATGCATCTCTGTGCTTTTCTTGTTTAGGCACCTTTTAATGAAAATATCGTCCATATGTCCCAACCACTGCAGCAATAGTCCTTAGTAGGGCGGTCAGTGATTATGGCTCTGGTTGGAACCTGCTATACATGTTCCTTTTAAATCTTGCCTGTACATGTCACGTCACTGAGGAGTTTTGCTGTGTCATGCTTTGTCCCTGTACTGCTAGCTCCTCAAGCTGACCTTTACCCCTTTCCTTCTGCTTGAGGAGCCTTATTATTAATTAGCTTACCTGGACTGCCAATTTCTACCTTCCACTGTTTATCAGGGACCTAACCTGAGCTGTTCCTGGGAATTGTAGTGTTTCCCAGCAAACAAGTTAACCTTTCTCTTTTCCTGAAGTTTTCTTGTGAGGAGAGGAGTCTCGCCTGGATTTCAAGGAAATCCTGACTCTGATGGCGAGTCAACACCTCTCTGATCACCACACATACACTTGTGTAAATGCTCCTGGGGGTTGTGAATACCAGAGATGCCAAGTTACCCAGTTCCAGGCTGGAGATTTTGGCTAGTCCTGGTTTTGAATTTACATCCCGAAGCAGTGCAGGATTTTTAATGCCTGATCCTGCCCATTTAAATCAATGCTGCAAGTCCCATAATGCACTAGGATGGGTGGATCCAGGACTGCCCCGAAAGCTCCAGCCTAGAACTGGGTAGCTTGGCATCTCTGGAATACTATGTGTTCGATTTCCCAGCCCATGCTGGCTTGATGAATAGAGTTCAGGCCTTGGAATCAGACCCAGGACTCCTGAAGAGTGCATTGACCCCTCCCTCAAGAGACCCACATGTTTTATTAGTTTGCAGCTTTTTTATCGATTTAGTGTTAAGAAATGACACTGAAAATGGAACTCCCCACTTATCTGCAGAACTGATTATAGCATAGGCAGCACAATGTTTGCATAATATTACAACACTTTGTGAAAAATGTTTTTGCATAGGCTGCTCTGAACATGCTAACAAGATGTCAGTCTGTGGTGTACAAAGAAGATGGGATTCTCTGCACTGCCATCCATCCTGGCTGGGTGAAAACTGATCTTGGAGGACCCCAGGTAACTAGAAGTGTTAACATTTGAAAACTGATTCAGTTCTTTCTAACAGCAGTTGAATCCAGAGTCATTTTAAGGGCAGTTCTGTAACAGGGCATGTGACAGGTTTAACCGGTTAAGTTGCCACGGTTGACAATGAAACTGGATATCTAATGCTGGTCACCAGAAACGGCCCAGCATTGAATATCTGGGTTTAACGTTGGCAGCAGACAGCAAAAGCGCTGCCCACCACCAACTGAATATTGGGGGGGGGGGGGGGGGGGGGGGGGGGGTACGTGAATTTATAAAGTACTCTAGAAATAAGTACCTTCTTTCCCTCTCAACCTAGGTGACCCCTCAGGTCTCACCCAGTTGGGTTTTCAGGATTTCCCCAATGAATATGCATGAGGTCTATTTGCATAGAATGAAGACAGTGCATTCACATAGATCACATATATATTCATTGGGGAAATCCTGAAAACTTAATTGGGTTACGGCCCTCAAGGACCAAGGTTGGACCCCCCCCCCCCCCCGGTCCTAGGGGATAATTTTCATTGTCTGCATTGGCTACATTACAGGTGTTGTGCAAGTAGTTTTCCATGGAAAATTATGCACATAGGGGTTGACCCCTTTTACTAAGCTGTGCTAAGCAAGTAATGCAAGGTTTCCCGTGCAGTACACAGTAGCGCAGGCCCATTAACACAGTGCACTGTCACTGAAGGTGAGGTGGCAAGCTTCCCAATCTGCCTCTAACAGTTCTGATCCATTGGTACAGGTCCCCCATCCCAATCCTCTCCTTGATGCTCTGATCTCCCTGGGTGACAGCTCTGATTCCCCAATACAGCCACCCCTTCCTCCTCTGATTTTCCCCTTGATGCGCTGATCCCTTGTCCTGGGCAAAACCCCATGCACTTCTAGAACCCCCCCCCCCCAACAGCACATCCTGCCCCCACTGAGTCTTACCTTCCCCCATACCCTAAGCCTCTCCTAGGACTTACCTGAGGCATTCTTCTATATGGTCCCATTTTGGAGTCAGGTGCTGACCTGGGTAGTAGTGGAGGGGACCGATAGCACCTGGGACCACTGCCCCACCAATGCTGAGCCCCAGGTAAGTCATGGGTGTTGAAGAAAAGGGAGAGGAGAGGGCTTGGGGGAGAGGGTGTGCTGTTTCTGGAAGAGGGTGAACATTTTGCATTACATGCCCGGGCCGATAGCATGGAGGGCCCATGCTATCAACTCAGACATGTAATGTGTTGCTGGTGCACTGTGTGCCCTATGCGGTAAATGCAGGACTTACCCCCTGCATTTACCACATAGGCTTTGCACCTACTGTACATTAATATTTGCTGTTACTGAGCAGTAAGTTCAAAATTACCACAGTTTAGTAAAAGAGCCTCATTCTGTTGACAACTTATCTACAATCCCTATTTACAAAACTGCAGTTAACAAAATGTAACTTGTGGTAGTTACAAAGGATCTGTGATAATTGTGAGGGTGTTCCTAGTACTTGTAGCAAAGCAGCCATACCAAGAATGCAGGGCAGTGGTCAACACTGAGCATTAATGGCATGACTGCTGACATTAGAATACAATTAGCTGTATTTCTAGAAGTGTAGTTAATTGTTCCATGTTATCTGCAATGTTAGCCATTAATGCACAAAAACACCAATGTTAATTCTCCACTTCATGTAGCAGTTAACATGCAGGCTCATTTTCAAAGCACTTAGCCTCCAAAAGTTCCATAGAAACCTATGGAACTTAGCCTCCCAAAGTGCTTTGAAAATATGCCTGATGGTGTCTTAACTGTTTTTTGAGTTCATGGTTAAATGTGTAATGCAGTTTAGTAAATAGGGGTGTATATGTATTACTTTTCTTCCCCAACCCTAACACATGGGAAAATTAGGTTGTTACCTTGGTAATTTTCTTTCCTTTAGTCATAGCAGATGAATCCATTACGAATGGGTTGTGTCCACCAACCAGCAGGGGGAGATAGAGAGCACTGAAAAATCATAGTGCCTCATGGCCAGCTAGCTCCATCTGCCTCTTCAGTATTTGAAGCTTCCAAAGCAGTGTTACACCGCAAAGTAGCATAACATGAACTTTCCTCACAGCGGATGAACGCCCCAGAACAGGAGCAATAACACAAAGGAGGGATGAACTCAACCTCCTGTAACAGAACAGAAATCCTGAAGACTGTTTTCCAACTTCTCCCAATGAGGGAACATATGTACAGGAAGAACTGAACATAAAACAACATCAATCACACAATGAATTACTGAGGGAGGGCTCATGGATTCATCTGCTATGACTAAAGGAAAGAAAATTACCAAGGTAAGAACCTAATTTTCCCTTTCTTGTCATCAAGCAGATGAATCCATTACAAATGGGATGTATCAAAGCAATCCCTAGATAGGGTGGGAACAAGCCACACCACGCGCCAGCACTTGTGCTCCAAAATGTGCGTCTCTTCTGGCAGCCATATCCAGCCTGTAATGTCGGGCAAAAGAGAGCTTAGAAGCCCATGTTGCTGCACTGCATATCTCTTGCAGAGAGAGTGCTCCAGTTTCAGCCCAAGAAGAGGAAATCGCTCTTGTAGAATGTGCCTTGAAGGCTTCAGGCGGAGGTCAGCCAGACAGCAGATAGGCAGAAAAAATAGCTTCCTTGAGGCAACGGGCTATAGTGGCTTTAGACGCTGGAGACCCTCTGCGCGGACCTGATAACAGGACAAAAAGATGATCAGAGGTCCTAAAAGCATTTGACATGCGCAGATACTGCAACAGAGCCCTTCACACATCTAGAAGGCGCAATTGCTCAAAGGCTTCCGGAAACTCCTCTCTGGAAAAGGAAGGCAGGAAAATAGGCTGGTTTAGGTGAAACGCTGAAACCACCTTAGGCAGGAAGGAAGGCACCGTATGTACCATAACTCCGGACTCAGAGTTGCAGAAAAGGGTCTCGACAGGACAGCACCTGGAGCTCAGACACCCGTCTCGCCGAAGTAATGGCCACCAAAAAGATCGTCTTTAGGGTCACATCCTTCTCTGAAGCTCGCCTTAGCGGTTCGAAGGGCGAACACTGAAGGGACTTTAAAACTAACCCCAAGTTCCAGGCTGGACACGGAGCCCGCACGGGAGGACGGAGCCAGAGCACCCCTCTAAGAAACCGTGCCACATCCGGATAAGCAGCCAGGGAGAGGCCAGCGACCTTCCCTCGGAAACATGCTAAGGCTGCCACTTGAGCACGCAGGGTATTATAGGCAAGGCCTTTTTGTAAACCATCCTGCAAAAAGTCAAGTATTGGCAAGACAGAAGCCCGCATAGGTGTAATCGCTTTAGCAGCACACCAAGCCTCAAATTGGCGCCAAATCCTGGCATAAACCACGGAAATGGAATGCTTGCGGGCCTGTAGGAGAGTGGAAATGACTTTACTGGAATAACCCTTGTCTCTCAATTGCGCCCTCTCAATAGCCATGCCGTAAGACCAAAGCAGCAGGCGTCCTCCATGGTCACCGGTCCCTGTGACAACAGATTCGGTACCAGAGGCAAAGGAAGGGGAGCCTCTACCAGCATCCGCCGGAGGTCCGCATACCACAGCCTCCTGGGCCAATCCGGGGCAATGAGAACCACCTCTCCTTGATGTAGCCGAATCCGCAGGAGTACTTGCCCTATAAAGGGCCACGGAAGGAACACATACAGGAGGCCCTGAGGCCAGAGTTGAGCCAAGGCATCCAACCCCGCCGAGCGAGGATCTCTCCGTCTGCTATAAAAGCACGGGACTTTGGCATTTGCGCCTGAGGCCATAAGATCCGCTACAGGTGTCCCCCACTTGGCACAGATCTGAAGAAACACTTCGTCTGCCAGTTCCCACTCCACTGGGTCGATTTGATGCCTGCTTAGATAATCGGCTTGCACGTTGCTCTGACCTGCAATGTGAGCTGCTGACAGAAACTGCAGATGTAGCTCGGCCCAGTGGCAAATCTGCATGGCCAGTGCTCTGCACTGAGTGCCGCCTTGTTGATTTATGTAGGCCACTACTGTCGTGTTGTCTGACAGAACTCTGACAGCCAATCCTTCCAGGGTCGAGTGAAAGGCCAGAAGAGCCTGGAAAATCGCTTTCTACTCCAAGCGATTGATGGACCACTCCGACTCCTCGGGTGTCCAGAGACCCTGGGCATGCCTTCCCCGGCAATGTGCACCCCAGCCCTTCAGGCTGGCATCTGTTACCACCAGGCACCAATCGGGGAGCGCTAGCGGCATTCCTCGCCGCAGCATGCTGTCTGAGAGCCAGCACTCCATACTGAGCCGGGCCACAGGGAGCCACGTGTCTGCACTGATAATCCTGAGAAATTGGAGACCATCGTTGAAGCAGGGAGCACTGCAGAGGTCTCAGGTGCGCTCTCGCCCAGAGCACCACTTCCAAGGTGGCCGTCATCGACCCTAACAGCTGGACAATGTCCCAAGCGTGGGGGTGAAGCATCCTCAGGAGCAGACGGACCTGGTTCTGAAGTTTGCACCGCTTTTGCTCGGGGAGAAAAACAAACCCCGAAGCTGTGTCGAACTGGACCCCCAAATATTCTAGAGATTGAGAGGGGGGGCAGGTGACTTTTGGCCATATTGACGACACAGCCCAGAGATTGAAGTACTGAGACCACTCTGGCTGTTACTTGATGACTCTCCTCTGTCGAGTCCGCTCTTGAGCCAGTTGTCTAGGTATGGGTGAACCCGAATACCCTCTCGCCTGAGAAAAGCAGCTACTACCACCATTACCTTGGAAAAGGTTCGGGGAGCTGTGGCGAGGCCAAAAGGCAAGGCCCGAAACTGGAAATGTTTTCCCATCACCGCAAATCGAAGAAACCTTTGGTGCGGGGGCCAAATAGGAATGTGCAAGTAAGCTTCTTTCAGATCCAGAGACGTGAGAAACTCTCCTGGCTGTACCGCTGCAATGACGGAGCGCAGGGTTTCCATGTGAAAATGCCGCACTCTTAGAAACTTGTTGACTTCTTTTAAGTCGAGGATAGGCCAAAAAGACCCACCTTTTCGCGGCACCACAAAGTAAATGGAGTAACAGCTGGAGCCATGTTCGGCAGGAGGCACCGGGGATACCGCCCCTAGGAGAATCAAGCCTTGCAAGGACTCCTCTACCGCCGCCCATTTGATGGCAGAACTGCAACGAGACTCCACAAACACGTCTGTCACCGGGGCATTGAATTCTATTCTGTACCCATCTCTGATCAGGTCCAAAACCCACTGATCTGAGGAAATCTTGTCCCACTCCTTGAGAAAGAGGGAAAGCCATCCTCCTATTGCAGGAATTGAGGAGAGGGCCGGCGCACCATCATTGAGAGGGTCGCCCTTGATCTCCAGGCCTTGAGTCGGTTGCTGCAGAACATTTGTCCGAATGAAAGGAGTTCCTCTGCTGAAAGCGGGCATGAGAAGTGAACCCAGCAGAACGCCCCGGGCGGTACCTTCTAGCTTCACGGAAGCGAGGTCTGTAAGAGGAGGGAACAACTTGACCCTTGGAGGGAGGCCTCGGCCTATCCTCGGGTAAGCGCTGGGGTTTAGCATCCCCCAGGCCTTTAACAATTTTCTCCAACTCCTCACCAAATAGGAGAAGGCCTTGGAAGGGCAACTTCACCAACATTTGCTTAGAGGCCATGTCAGCCGCCCAAAGCCGTAGCCATAGAAGGCGGCGAGCTGCCACCGCCACAGCCATCTGTTTAGCCGAAGCTCTGACCAGATCATAAAGGGCGTCAGCCAAGAAAGACAAGGCCGACTCAGTAAGGGGCTCCGCTCCATCCCTGGGCTGTTCCACTGCCTGTTGCAACCAAGTGAGGTAGGCTCGGGCAGCATAGCAGCTGCATGCAGACGCTCGTAAGGATAGGCCTGAAATTTCAAAGGACTGTTTCAGAGCTGATTCCAGGCGTCAGTCCTGCATGTCCTTCAGGGCGACTCCTCCTTCAACTGGGAGGGTAGTCCTCTTTGTCACAGCCGTGACTAGGGCATCCACTTTAGGCACTGCTAGGCGTGCCAAATGCTCCTCACTTAGAGGGTACATAAGTACATAAGTACATAAGTAGTGCCATACTGGGAAAGACCAAAGGTCCATCTAGCCCAGCATCCTGTCACCGACAGTGGCCAATCCAGGTCAAGGGCACCTGGCACGCTCCCCAAACGTAAAAACATTCCAGACAAGTTATACCTAAAAATGCGGAATTTTTCCAAGTCCATTTAATAGCGGTCTATGGACTTGTCCTTTAGGAATCTATCTAACCCCTTTTTAAACTCCGTCAAGCTAACCGCCCGTACCACGTTCTCCGGCAACGAATTCCAGAGTCTAATTACACGTTGGGTGAAGAAAAATTTTCTCCGATTCGTTTTAAATTTACCACACTGTAGCTTCAACTCATGCCCTCTAGTCCTAGTATTTTTGGATAGCGTGAACAGTCGCTTCACATCCACCCGATCCATTCCACTCATTATTTTATACACTTCTATCATATCTCCCCTCAGCCGTCTCTTCTCCAAGCTGAAAAGCCCTAGCCTTCTCAGCCTCTCTTCATAGGAAAGTCGTCCCATCCCCACTATCATTTTCGTCGCCCTTCGCTGTACCTTTTCCAATTCTACTATATCTTTTTTGAGATACGGAGACCAGTACTGAACACAATACTCCAGGTGCGGTCGCACCATGGAGCGATACAACGGCATTATAACATCCGCACACCTGGACTCCATACCCTTCCTAATAACACCCAACATTCTATTCGCTTTCCTAGCCGCAGCAGCACACTGAGCAGAAGGTTTCAGCGTATCATCGACGACGACACCCAGATCCCTTTCTTGATCCGTAACTCCTAACGCGGAACCTTGCAAGACGTAGCTATAATTCGGGTTCCTCTTACCCACATGCATCACTTTGCACTTGTCAACATTGAACTTCATCTGCCACTTGCACGCCCATTCTCCCAGTCTCGCAAGGTCCTCCTGTAATCGTTCACATTCCTCCTGCGACTTGACGACCCTGAATAATTTTGTGTCATCGGCGAATTTAATTACCTCACTAGTTATTCCCATCTCTAGGTCATTTATAAATACATTAAAAGGCAACGGACCCAGCACAGACCCCTGCGGGACCCCACTAACTACCCTCCTCCACTGAGAATACTGGCCACGCAATCCTACTCTCTGCTTCCTATCTTTCAACCAGTTCTTAATCCATAATAATACCCTACCTCCGATTCCATGACTCTGCAATTTCTTCAGGAGTCTTTCGTGCGGCACTTTGTCAAACGCCTTCTGAAAATCCAGATATACAATATCAACCGGCTCCCCATTGTCCACATGTATAATTGCCCCATTGCCCTGGCGACTTTCAGAGGCCCCTCGGAGTCAGCCCATTGAGCCGAAATAAGCTCTTGGATGGAGTCATGCAAAGGAAAGGCTTGAGGAGGCTTCTTAGTACTTGCCATCCTCGGATTACCAGAGGAGGCTTCGTCACTCCCAGGATCTTCAATAGAGAGGACCTGCAAGGCATCAGAAATAAGCGCTGGCAGCTCATCGCAGTGGAAAATCCTCACCGCGGAAAGATCATCTGGATCTGGTGGCAATCCTGCACCTTCCTCTGGCTCTTCAGACCACGAGGGCCTGCCAGACCCCTCAGAATCCTCACATCCCGACCACGGGGGGCAGAAGGGGGGTGCACCACTCTCTGAAGGGGAATTAACCCTTCTGCACTTGTCTTGTGGCCAGCTGTCAGGGGAAAACGCCGGGCTCCACTGGAGGGGGAACAGTTAGCAAGGCAGAATGAGACCCCTGCGGGAGAGCTCTTTTTAACATGAATGCTTTATGCAGCAGCAACACAAACTCAGGGGAGAAGGGCTCACCCTGGCCTCCCGGTTCCAGTCCGGGGATAGAAGCTCCCTTGTTAGCCTCCACACAAGGCTCCCCTCCAGTTTCAAACCCCTCCGCTTCTGTGGGGGTCGCACCATGCGGCGCGTCCAAAATGGCGCCCGCTGCCAGCTCCACTGAGCGGGAAGAAACATCGCTCGCCATGCTTGTGCCAGCTCTGACGTCTGAAGACTACTACTACTACTACTTAGCATTTCTATAGCGCTACCAGGGTTACGCAGCGCTGTACAAGTTTAACATGGGGAAGGACAGTCCCTGCTCAAGAGAGCTTACAATCTAAAGGTTACAAACTATGTAGTCAGTGTAGGTAACATGAATGGGGAGGGTGATTAGGCGCCAAAAGCAAGGGAGAAGAGATGGGCTTTGAGTAAGGACTTGAAAATGGGGAGGGAGGGTGCATGGCGTATGGGCTCTGGAAGTCTGTTCCAGGCATAAGGTGATGCGAGGCAGAAGGGGTGGAGTCTGGAGTTAGCGGTGGTAGAGAAGGGTATGGATAGGAGTGATTAGTCCTGAGAGCGGAGGTTACGGGTGGGAACATACGGGGAGAGGAGGGTAGAGAGGTAATGGGGGGCTGCAGATTGAGTGCACTTGAAGGTCAATAGGAGAAGCTTGAACTATATACGGTAGCAGATCGGGAGCCAGTGAAGCGACTTGAGGAGAGGGGTGATATGAGCATGATTTACAGAGCCCTGCTGCGGATCTGCCCTTGCCACAATGGGAAGAGCACTTAACAACCTCCGCAGCCATCGCCGAAAATGGTGGAAAATTGAAAATGGCAGATTCACGCCAAAAACGTCCCGCTCGCAGGCCCTCCCGAGAGGAGCTACAAAACGCTCTTACCTCACTAGACCGAGTCCCAGAGCTCCGGTCACGCTGCACAATCAGAAGAAAACCTCTTTTCTGGAATCGCAGCGCCAAAGCGTGACGCAACTTTTTTTTTTTTAACGCTGTGAGGAAAGTTAGAGGCAACAGCAATAGAGGCAAATTTCCAACTCCGGAGAATCAGTAGAGTGGGAAAGGCAGGGAAAGGACAAACCAATGTGCCTGCATCCACAAAGGAGAGTGTGGGAAAAGACAGGGACAGGGCAAACCTATGTGTCTACATCCACATCGGGGGCCGGGTAAGGCAGGGAAAGGGCGAACCTATGTGCCTTTAAAGTGGAGCTGCAATAGCCCCCAACACCCCTACTACCACTGGCCAAAGCACAGGAGCCACCCCAGGCAGAATTTTGTGAAGGAGCTGAATAAGCTGCGACCACCTGCTGGGGAGATAGAGAATACTGAAGACTAAGAGGCAGATGGAGCTAGCTGGCCATGAGGCACTATGGTTTTTCAGTGCTCTCTATCTCCCCCTGCTGGTTGATGGACACAATCCATTCGTAATGGATTCATCTGCTTGATGACAAGGAAGTGAGCAATTTATATAAGTAAATTACTCTCTGCCCCCATAAATGTCCTTGAAAATGGTCCAGTAATTTTGTACCAGTCTCCCTAACTTGTTCACTGTAGTTGACATATATAAGTGGACCGTGCCCATTTGTATACAAACACATTTGTTTGACTACTGTAATTAGAAACATTTATAAATAATAAAAAATAGTATCCAACAGCAAATACCTGCACATTTGCTATTTAGCATGCTCAAAATGTTGTCAAATGTATGTATATGCATTTGAACAGCTAAAAGTATGTGTGTCAGTTTATCTCCAAGAGATTTTGCACCAGTGGAAGCACATGTGAGAAAAAAGCACCTGCAGAAATCTGCCTCTGCTTTTTCAATGAAAATTTAAAGAAAAATGAGCACTTTTGAAAATGCAAACTATCTATGCATTAGTGGTGTACCAAGGCAGCAAATTTTGGGTGTGCCAACAGGTAGAAAGGGTGGGCACGATGTATTTCCTCCCCGCCCCTCTCCCCCACTCAACTTACAAATTAAATACCCTAGCTGGCAGGGATTCCCAAGTCCTGCCTGCTAAGACATCTGCCGCCCACCATAACTCTCCTCAGACAGCTGAAATGGTCAGCAGCAGGGCTCCTAGCCACCAATGATGGCACCTTGCGCATGAACTGAGCATGCATACTGGTTGTAGTGGCTCAGGAGCACTGCTGTTGATTGCTGGGGAAAGAATGGGCTTACGGCGGGCTGTGGATTTTTTTTCAGCTGGTGGGGCTTGTGGATCTCTGCCAGTTATACCAAAGATGCACCACTGCTGAGTGTCCCTGAGCTGAAAGTGAACAGGTCCAGGGTCTCCCAGGCCACCCATGGCTCTGCCCCTGCTATGCCTGTTGTCTGCCTGCCTTAGGAACATTTAAAAGAAAATGCAGGTAAAAAGTATTCATGCTGTGGAAGAACATACTTACTTTCCCCCTCATACATGATGGGCTGTTTTCAAATAACGCTTTCACCTGTGTAAGTACTAAGTATCCATGTAAGTATACTCACATGATCTCTTTTTTTATATCGGGCTAGACTAAGTCTATGAAAGGTAGCACATAAACACAACACAACAGTTTGTCTTGACTAGTTTGTAAGTTTTACTGAGAAGAGCCTGTCTGTCTTAGTAATGTAATGCTACAAAAATGGTAAGTAGTCAGAGGAGTAAATGGCTTCTGAAAATTGTGTGTCTCTCTTGGGTATTTCACACATTTAAAACAGCCTCTCTCTACAGATCAGCCAGTGCAGTGATAGCCCTTTGGCCATGAGCCACCAATCACTGTTTCTTTAGCAAACTAGGACATGTGAAGTGAACCCTAAGCATGGTCATTGGATGGTGGTGCTTTGCAATGATTTGGACATTCTCCTACCTCTATAGTACACTGAGTCCTAGTTGACCTGAAAAGCCAAGGAACTAGGGCTGGCAATTGAACTAAAATCTCCTGCAATTGAACTAAAGTCTCCTACATATCAATAGCCCATTGAGCTGACCCCAAGTAGTGGTTTAAAAATTTGGTCTCAGAGATCCAAATGGGTTTGAATTTCAGGGTAACTAAAATATGTGACATTTTAAAAATTGCTTTTATACTATCTCCAGCCATTGAAGCAGTGTGCAAGTATTTTTCTGTCCTTGGAGGTCTCACAATCTAAGGAGCACGTTTACTAAACAGCATTAAGCCCGTGACATGCGCTAACAAGGGTACCACATGATGGCCACATTGAACTGAAACTTGTTTTTGGATAATTGTGGGATACAAGTATGAATAAATAAATAAATAATGGCACTAAGGCATACTCCTGTACTATACCTGTTAGCATGCGGGTTAAGGAATTTTTCTGGGAGGTGTGGCATGGGCATGGAAAATTTATCCTGCTTTAAAGTATCTAAGACCTTTATTATATTCACAGATTCAACCCATCTAGGACCCAATATGGCCGTGTTTTGGCATATGAGCCTGCCTGAGGGGTCAGCAAACCTGTAAACATATGTCGGTAGAAATGCTGGTAGCAAATGTTGATAGAATGTAGTCCTTTGTTAAATCGACTGCAGTGCCCATATTAGAACAAGGCTCTAATGCTCTGCTAAGCAAAAGGGAAAAAATCCTTATATGGTGCTTAGCCCCTCCCAGTGCATCCCAGGATGCACCATGAGGAGCAATCTGCTTGCACTATGCTTATTGCAATGCATTTGCATAGAATAGTTGATAGCTGCTACGGAGATAAAAGGGAAGCAGAAACCCATTGTGTATTACATGCTAAATAAAGTTTGCTTTAGACAGGCTACAACTGGTCTAAAGCAAATGCTCCAAGCACAACAAGCTTTATGCATTGGGTCCCTAGTTCCTAGACAGACTATTTAACCTTCCTTGGCCCAGTTTTTAAAGGGGACAGCTAGCTTTTGAAGTGCTGGTGCTTAATTTTGTTAATACCTACAATAAAAGGCAAAAAGATTCTGCAGCACAAAACAGCAGTGGCTGTGCCTTGAAAAGGAGAAGTTAAAAAAAAAAGTTTCTTTAGGCCTTATTTGTATAATTTTTTTTTTTTTTTTTGGGGGGGGGGGGGGGGGGGGGGGGAATACATGTATTGGATAATTGCAGTTTTTAGTGACTAGATGACTAGCAGTTTTGTATGACATCTATCGAAATGAGTCCTTCCATATCATCATGCTGATCAATCCATAGACTGGTGTGTTGTGTCCATCTACCAGCAGGTGGAGATAGAGAGCAATCCTTTTGCCTCCCTATATGTGGTCATGTGCTGCCGGAAACTCCTCAGTATGTTCTCTATCTCAGCAGGTAGTGGTCACACACAGCAGCAGCTCTGGCTAGGCCTCCAAGCCTAATTTTTAGGTTTTGTTGAGTGCCTGGCAGTGTTGCCAGATGGGCGGTTTTACCGCCCAATTGGACGGTTTTCCGCGACCCGCCGCGGGAAAGTTTTGCCCGCGGCGGGTTGCGGTTTTTTGGGCTGTTTTTTGGGCTTCAGGGCGGTTTTTTGTGCGGCTTTTTTGGCCGCGGGGGGCGGGGTTAGTGATGTTTTTGGGCGGGGTTAGTGACGTAGGAGGCGGGGCCGATGACGTGGGAGGCGGGGCCGATGACGGGGAAGGCGGGGCCGGTGATGGGGGAGGCGGGGCCGGTGACGGCGGGGGCGGGGTTGATGACGGCGGGGGCGGGGGTGATGACGCGGGGGTGGGGTGGTCAGGGGCGGGGTTTGAGTTTGGGCGGGTTTTGGGCGGTTTTTGTGCTGGATTGGGTGGGAAAAAAATTTTCCACCTGGCAACACTGGTGCCTGGGGTTGAGGGCTCTTTTTGAGCAAGTGCAAACCTGGTGGTGCCAGGTCCCTCCTTTTCTCCCCCCTCCCGCTGGCTCCGTTAAAAAATGATGATGTTAGTACAAAGAGACATACTGGATAGTGGTCTGGATAGAAAAATATTTAAAGGTTAAAATACAAAGCAGAATAAAGTCCTTTTAGCATTTGGGCTGCTGTTTCACACTGCTTTTGTTTGGGGCTTAATGTTAGTCGTACATTCAGTGGTGCTATCCATTTAACTAACACCATTGGGTTGGCACATATAAGTTTAAACTTAGACCTGCTATTTAGCATCTCTAACTTTAAGTATGTAACTTGTCCAATGAATGGTAGAATACTACCACTGAGGCCCCGATGCTCAAAACTCTGGTGCTATTCTGAATAGCGCTGTAAAAATACCGCCAGTACAGCACAGAACAACAACACCCTAATGGTAAATGCTAATGAGATGCAAATATAGCCACGCTCGTAGCATTGAGCATCAGGAAGTTCAGCGGGAGGACTGTGCTTTGGTGCAGGAGGATTGTGCTTGGTGCATGCGCAGATAAGTTCCACTGTTCCTGTGCGCATGTACCTGGTAAAACCCAAACGTGAAGCACACATTGGCATCTGTTTTCTACAGCCTAAATATATGTGTTTAAAATTTTGTTTTTTGGCTTGGTTGCTTATATTTAGACGCAGGAAACAGGTGCCAATGTGTGCTTTCACTGGGCATTTAAAAACTTTTTTTTGCCTGGATGTTTTAAATTTAGACACAGGAAACAGACGCCAAAATGTGCTTTTGCATGGGGCTGCTGCCTGTCATGGCCAGCACTTAAGGGCGTCCTTCTGCTTCCAAAAGCAATCAAAACTGGCAGATTTTGCGGAAAGAATCATGAGAGAAGCATGAGAATCATGGAAAATCCTCTCTTCCAACACCCTAATGCCTGCTTGGACCTGGCATTATTTTTTGCAGCAGTAAGGTAGTTTTGTTTCGGGTGCTCTTTTCTGAGCATTGGGGAGGAATATAAAGTTACCTCATTAACATGAGCTTGACTATATTTGCATGCTATCTGTGAAAGTGCCTGATGCACTCATTTCCCGTGGTAGACCACTCTGAACATTCTGAGCAGTTAAATCCAGGTGCTAGTACGACACTAATGACCTCTGGTGCCAGCGTTTAGTTTTGAGCATCGGGGCCTAAATGTATAAGTCACAACCATCACCATGAGTCAATGCTAGCCCTTTATGATATGGACAAAATTGGGGCATCTAGCAATAACCCCCCCCCCCCCCCCCCCCCCCCCCCCCCCAGTTTTATCTGTATAAGCACCAAAAATCAAGGGAGAAGCAAGCTATTCACCTGCTGGTGACCACGTAACTCACTTTGAATATCAACCTCCCTATGAATAATCTGCCCCCATTGCTTTCATTGAATATTGGTACATCTGTGGTAAAATGTATGTTTTCCCTCTTAATTCATACCATTTTCTGTTGTAAAGGCACAGCTGACTGTAGATGAGAGTGTGCATGGGGTCCTGAAAGTTCTTTGTGCCCTCTCTAAGAAACACAATGGAATCCTGGTGGACTGGGAAGGCAATACCATTCCCTGGTGAAAGGAGGGCCTGTTAAAAATAGAAGCAGCTGATGGGATTACCACAATCACTGCTAAATAGCTTTGCCTTTTGAAGAGGAACTTCATCTACCATGTACTATACAAGATTTGACATATGTATGTTATGGCAAACAATAAAATTCTGTCCTCACCAGTTATTTTTTATTTTATTTTAACTTTTACATTTTTGTTTTTCCAAATATTTTAAATAATTATCCTGTAAATCAAAATAAATAAATAAATTCCTCCCAAATATCTTGGGACAGTCATGGTTAAAATTAGGCATGCACAATATTCAGGTTAGTCCATCCATTGGTTTATGTAGTTCATGATATCATGGGTGAAAAATCATGATCAACACACTGTATACCATTTGGGTCTAGAATATCTGTGATTATATTTATAAATAACCTTCCAGTCATGGCTATTTGTATGAGAATACATTCAAGTAAAACACCTCCTTAGTGTGTATATTATATTCTAGGTTAAAAGGGACTCAAGACTAACTAGAAACATAGAATAATAACTACCCTAACTCCCACACGACCCTGCAAATAGCCCTACCCTCCCAAAATGCTCCCTGCAACTGCCCCACCACCATTTAAACTGTCCTATCCCTGCAACTGCTCCACCACCATTCTAATTAACCTATCCCCAAACAGTACCCCCTGCAAACTGCCCCACACCAAATTATTCCCCCTGCACACTACCCCATCCCAAAAAACTACCCCACAACTGTCCCCATCCTGCCAACTGACACACCCCAAAAGTACACTCTGCAACTCCCCCACCACACCCAAGAAAGCTCTCCCCTAAAAACCTTTATGCCCCACCAGCCACAATCTGCCCCAGCACAAAAACATATCCTCCTACAACTACCCCACCCTCAAAAACTAACCCCAACAATTGCACTATCTACCCAAAAACTGCTCCACCACTATACATACCCACACCTAAAACCTAACTGGCTCCACACCCAAAATGTGACCTCCCACAACTGCTCCACCACTATGCAAACTGCCCCACCCCCACAAAATATACTATGCTACTGTCTCATCACTCTGCAAAATGACCTCAAACACCCAAAAATAGTCCAATGCAACTGACTCATTGCCACGCAAGCTACCACAATCCCCTAAAAAATAAGCCTACTACTGCCCTGCCACACAGAAAACTGCCCTCACACCTGAAACCTAACTGTATCTCCTTAAACACCTACTGTTCCCTGCAACTGATCATATTCCACAAACCCCCCACAAAATGCACTACTACCCTGCATACTTATACTCTCAAAAGCGGTACAAAATGACAGATGGACATTTTTCATGCAAGAATATCTAAGTCATAATTTTCCAAACTCAGGATTGGGACATTTTGCTCCGCAGTTCATCTAAATCACAAGGGGGCATGTTGGGGGTTTGTTTTGGGTGGGCTTAAAATCTGGAAATTTTTCAGCAATAATGGAACAGAAAAAAAGGCCCAGAACAAAAAAGAAGTAGTTGGCTGATATTCGGCTGGCGGCGGTCAGGGTTTTTTTAAATGATTACTGTCACCAGCTGAATTAGCTACCAATATTATACAGTTATACAGGCCCTGGTTGAATATCGGGCTGCTACCTGCATAACGTTTTAAAACAAATTTGAGCCCCCTCGAGCCTCCTTCCCTTCCCTTTCCCAGCCTGCTGCCAGAGGGCAGGCCCTGCCCCAACCCCCCCAGCCATCCAATTAATGGGCAGGGACACTGAATAACATAAATAACACTGTTTGAACCACAATTAGTGTTATCTCTTTATGTAATCACCTGCGAGTGTCTGATGGTCTCTAGGAGAAACCCGTCATTGCAGAGACACACCACTGACATGCCCCACAAACAACGTGGCCTTGAAGAAAATCAAATTGTAAAGGATAATCTATCTGCTTATATGACAAAATTTCAGCAATCGTGCGTCCATGCTGGTAAGCAATTAATCGGACCTCCTGGAAACATTAATGAGTCTTAAGTATAAGAATGACGCTGGGATTACAGGTGCCATTTTGGAAATCATTTACTTAGTGGCACTGAAGTGATGTGGTATGCCAGTACGGGCATGTGGCAAGTTAGTTTTTTAGGTATATTGAATGTTTTATGGTTTTAAAATTTGCTGATTTTTGGTATTTGTGCTTGTAGGACCTTAACCTGACATAGCTGTCTGAAACATGATTCATTTTGGGGGGTCCTGTTTACCTAATGTTCCTGTTTAAGAGATAAGTGTTGTTTTATGAATTTTGTATTAAAGGTATTTAGTGGAAGTATGATTTGAAATAATTGGTATGGTTTGGCACTTGGACATGTATAGAAGCCGATGATGATTTAAGCGAGGCACTAGGCTGTATTCCTAGTGTGAAAAAAGTTGCTTCCGAGGCTTCTGTCCTTGCGATTCTACCACATATCCGATTATATATATATTAAGAATAAGTAATTGAAGATTAGTGTTAGGTTGGTTGTGTTTATTGTTTTATACCCCTGTTATTTAAAACTTTGGGGACTATTGAAATTTTGATTCAACACATTATACCACATGCAGAAAACTCACTTTTATTGCATTGTTTACTTCACCCTCTAGACCCCCTTCCTTCCTGTGGCTACATCAGAATTCCAGATGGCCCAACTGCATGGATTCTATTCACTGTCTCTGGCTATAGGAAATCAATACTAATTAAAAAAAATAAAACTTTCAGATCACTTCATTCTTCTGATTCCACTAACTTTACACATTTTAATTATTGATTGCTTCAAAATACTATTCTGAAACTGTTTGCACTTACAATAATAACATGTTATGATCTTCTATTGTTCTTTTGCTATTATTTTTATTATTATTAATAACCATTAAAGTGGACTAGCATTGCGACTGCACAACTTTAACCAATGGGAAAAGAGTGTGGGCAGACCATTCTTATGATGATTTTCTCTTTTCTCTGTAGCAACTGCATGTTTTGAATATAAACAGTGTTTCACTTCTAGCCAATCACTGTTATGCAAGGGGCTTCCTGACTGCCTAACAGGGGCTACTAACAGTTAAAGAATGCTGTTTTAATGATATGTGACATTGAGGGGCAATTTCAAAAGGGATGTCCAAGTTGCGATTTGGACATCCTTGCAAAATGGCGAAATCCAGGGGCAGGGAAACCCATATTTTCGAAACAAGATGGTCATCCATCTTTCATTTTGAAAATACCGTCAGAGATGTCCAAATCCTTAAATTTGGACGTCCCTAGATTTGGTCGTCCCTAGACATGGATGTTTCTGACTTTTGGCGATTTTTGAAACCAAAGACGTCCATGTCAAAAACGGCCAAATGCAAGCCATTTGGTCGTGAGAGGAGCCAGCATTTGTAATGCACTGGTCCCCCTGATATGCCAGGACAGCAACCGTCTGTGTGGGCAGCGCACGCCGGAGTCAGAAGACAGCACTTCTGCTGGCGGGGGTTTGGGTGGAAGGGGCCCGGCCCGGTGGCGGAGGCGGGTGGGACTGTGGCGCCGGGTCCCCCTCAGGGGGGGTGACGACAACCTGGGGGGGTGGCAGAGGGGGCGGGGCCGGGGGGGCCTGGGAGCTGCCTTGTCCCGGACCCGGCCCAGTCTCTCGGCGGCCCTGACTTTCATTGCCTCTGGTTTTTCCACAGTACTTCTTTTTTCACCACTGTAATGATGCAAAGCTGCAAAAGAATTTGACAGGGGCAAGGCTTGGGAGGGAGAGTGTTTCTGTGTCACAGATCTTAGTCAACCAGAGCCTACTGTGACCCATCTATTCCTCTGACGTTTCATTCTCTGAGGTGGTGGTAAATTCGCTGGGAAATGAATAATCCTGGATGCTTCTTTAATTGTAGCTAATTACTTCTTGAGTTTGTTGATCTCTTCTTTCAAGGCTGACACCTTGGAGACAGGTAGGAGGACAAGCTCTAAGGTTCCAGATAGTTTGCCTTAGGATTAAAGCAGAACATGTATTGCATTGAATGAAGGTCATAATGATGTGATTCACAAATGAGAAAAGGTTAAGTATGACAGGGAGTAACAAGAATTAGGATTGACCAACTAAGTGTAATGGAGATACTTGTCCCTTGATTGCTCTGTATAAAGGGAGTTTACCTAGGGGTGGGTGGGACTAGGACACAGGTAACCTCAGTTACCAATCAAAGCAAGTCTGAAAATGCCCAGTGTAGCTCACAGGGTAAACTTAAGTTCTGTTTTTTTTCTTTTACCAAAACAGATCTATACAAACTGACCCTCCTCCAGAGCTATGAGTCAGATGAAATTTAATGTGTATAAATGCAAAGTGATGCACATTGGGAAGAATAACCCAAATCATAAGTATCTGATGCTAGGGTCCACCTTGTGGGTCAGAACTCATGAAAAAGATCAAGATGCCATTGTAGACAATACGCTGAAATCTTCTACCCAGTGTGCAGCAGCGGCCAAAAAATATTGGCTCAATGACAAAATTCTCATTACTCGAGTAATGAGAATTTTGTTTTTGAGTCTGAGACAGCCATTGGCCTTTATTGGACTTCCCCTGAAGAAGCCGAAGTGAAATGAGTTCCCTGTTGGGTCAGCCCAGACATAAGCTAAGTTTTTCCTCAGTCTCTTTAAAGCTCGCTTTATGCTATTTTGAGTATTGCGATTCAAATAATGGATAAACAATAGTGAACATTGTTATGATTGACTGATGATATTCAGGTGGATAAGAAAACAATTTGATAAAGCAATAAGTTTCAAATTAAAAGAAAAATTAAAAAAAGTTAAAAAGAACAATTTTGTTCATTTCAATAAATCCAAAGGTGGAGGTTTTTTTGAGCCAACGATAGAATCCAGCTGATTGAAGGAATTTTTCAAGATTATTATCCTGATCTTGGCACCAACTGAGGCTCTTGTGCCTCCTTTCTAGTAGAGAGGTGTGGTAGCCATGTTAGTCCACTTTTAAAGGTAATCAATAGAAATAAAACAAAATAAAACATGGAAAATAAAATAAAATGATATCTTTTTTATTGGACATAACTCCTTTCTAGGATGTGGTTGTTTATCTTCTGAGTACGCTAGCTGGTATTTTGATCCCTATTTTTTGTTTTGAATGGGAATTAATCGTAAGTGATCTTTTTCTTCGTCAACTATTGTTTGATATTGAAAAACCTAAAGCAAATACCAGGAAAAGAAAAACTCCCTACACCAGCAACAGGACTTACAAAAGTAATCAGTGAAGACTTGGTAAAAATTTGTAAAAGTCAATTTTGATGTGAGATGACGGGAACACTAGAATAGTGTCATCATTAGGCTCAGCGGAAGAATGACATCTGGCAGCATCCCCTAAGGCAGCAGCATGTGGGAAGGTGAACGTGGGCTCTGTTGGATGATGTCACCCACATGTGAGAGTATGCTATCCTTCTGATTCTCAGATAAATAATTAGAATAGCGCCAATTATGCATATTCTTGCCACCTAGAACAAGGCAGCTCCTTATAGAATTACCTCCCATTGGAGTAATACTATAAAGTGGGCATTATGCCCCAATTATAGGCATAAATGATTAGAATAATGACATATATGTGCATAAATGCCATAATTCCATCTAAGTGCTATTCAGTACATATGATCCCAAACAATTAACTCTATGAAGAAATACAAAATGTCAAAAAATAAATATGGCTCTTCACCTCAATGTTTGATAACTACAAAGGCAGTCAATATAGTGAAAATTGTCACACATAAAAAGGTCCATTCTTCAGCTGCCCTATTGATTGTCCCCCCCACTGTTGGATTGATCAAGATAAGTCTATTTTGGGCTCTTATTTGAATTATTGATTCGTTATTCTGGACATTTAATGTTAGCCTTTTTTGGGGGCACATTTAAGCACATTATTTGTGGGTTTGTTACACTACGGTGTGCAGTCTTTTTTAATAATCGTGGAACCCGAGGATGTAAGTTCCATTTGACGGTTTATGTACTGCAGCGGGTTAGACCTTCTTTGGGTCCTACAATCGCTGTTATGCAGTTTCCAGCACTGGTTTTTGCATTACCGTCTTAGTTATACCGAGGGTCCACTTATTTTACAAAAATATTGTTTATGTGTGAAAATTTCCACTATAGACTGCCTCTATTGTTGTTATCAAACATTGGGGTGAGGAGCCATATTTATTTGTTGACATTTTGTATCTCTTCATAGAGTTAATTATTGTTTGGGATCATATGCTTTCTGCATCGGCCCCTCTGTAACAAAGCAACTGTATAGCCGTGCACCCTTATGCTGGCATGTGTACTATGTATGTCCCTTTTCCCTCAATAAAGATATATATAAAAAAAAAAAAAGCAACTGTATGGCTGAAGTTGGTTCACCAGGCAGGAAGCTCCAGGACTCATGTTAATATTTATACACAGCTGCCAAGACTTGGGGGGGGGGGGGGGGGGGGGGGGGGGGGTGCAACAGGAGCCTACTGTGTGTCTGTAAGCAAAGCAAAGTTATGCAACTGCCAGGCTAGCTGAACATTAACAATTTCCTCATGTGCTCTTATTCTGTTCTTGCAAGCGCAGGCCCAGAATGTGGAAAATTTGTTCAACCATGCTTGACAGTAGTTGGGAAAAACAAACAAATCTGCACTGATCTCTGCTGTTGTTACTGGGGGAGTTACCTAATCAATCATCCAGTCCTGGGGATTGACTTTCATATGATTTCAGTAGGCTAAACTATAAGCAAGTGTTGCCAGATGGCAAAAAAATTTCCCGCCCAATTTGTGGCCAAAATTAGCCCAAAGTTAATATTCATGAGGAATCGTGAATATTCATGAAAAATTATGAATATTAATGAGGAAATTATGAATATTAATTAGGAACTCGAGAATATATATATATATATATATATATATATATATATATATATATATATATATATATTTCAAATTACATTTCTATTTGAGTAGATTTTAAAATTAAGCAAGCACTTAGCTTAAGTATCAAGATCCTGACAGGAAATGCTGAGGCAACAGGAACAGGATGCCGACTGAGGGAGGAACAGAGCACCTGAAAAAAAACAGAAGTAGAGCACCTGCCCTTCTATACATGTGCATTTCCCCCTCTCGGTCTCCCCCTGCCCAATATCATGTATCATGCACCTCTGCTCTCCCTCTTTGCTCCTGATGCAGGTTGAAATACTATCACCCTAATCATAAACTGAAGCAGCAGCATCATAATTAGCATCAAACAACATATATATCCAGCAGCATTACCACCACAATATGAATATAATCAACATCAGCATCATAATCAAACCAGCAGCATTAGTGTCACTTTTACTAGGAGAAAACAAGAAAATTCACATGCTAGGCTAGGGTGTCCCCCATATAACCAGCCAAATCATCACAGACATACCTAAATCTGCACTACCCAAGTTGCAAAGGCCTCAAATACAAAACAACCTACGCATCCAGTTTTTCCTACATGGGCACACAACTGTTGAACGCATTACCAAAAGCCTTGAAAAGTATGAATGACCACCTAAACTTCCGGAAAACACTGAAAACCAACCTGTTAAAAAAGGCATACCCATGATACCCGGCCGATCCAACATAAATACCCAAACTATGCAACACAAGAAACTAAGTACACTGTATGGACATAACATAACTCTCCCGTGACTTGATCCCTTAATGTGGCTGTACCCACATGAACTTTACCCTACCACAACATCACTCTGTATTTGTTTACACCAGCCTGCAAACGCTACCCCGGAAGGAACTATGTAAGCCACATTGAGCTTACAAATAGGTGGGTAAATGTGGGATACAAATGTAACAAAATAATTAAGTCAAAATAAATATAAATATTTTGTTTCATGCTAATAAGTAAAGGTGCGAGGAGGACTACCTAATGGTTAGAATAATAGACTGAGGACCAGAAAACATGCTGTTTCAGGCTCTACAGGGCAGAGACTCATGGTACCTATAAGTAGTTGCACAGTGCCATAGGAATGCTTAAATAAACAGAACCATAACCCATGTGAAAGAAAGAAAGAAAAAAAAAAACATTCAGCACAAATAAACCACTTAAGAGACGCACTTCAATGCACATAAACAATGCTTTTTAAAGAAAAGCTCTGATGGTACAATGAAACTACTGCACAACAGGAGAAATGTTTTGGACAATGGTCACATGTAATACATATGTTAAACAGCGTGACATAGAATCAGAAAAGGAGTTCTTTCCAGCTCACAACTTGCGGAAGAATCCTGTGAGCCTGGTGTTCAGTCAGGAGATTATGAAAAACAAAATCAAATTACTTCTCTCCCCTCCCTCTAAAAAATGAGGCTCATGCTTTTGTGTTCCTAATTTAAAACTATCAACCCAGGCTATCTCAGTAGCTTCATACAATTAAAGCAATTTCCTGTTATTCAATGAGAACCAGATCATATCAAATCTTGTTTGGCATCCCAACCCACGTTCTTTATATGGTTTACAAAAAGAATAAAACAGCTAACTTTCAAAAAGCAAGGTTAAGCAAATTTGTTATTGTAAATAAACCGTTCCAAAACTTTTAAAGCTTCACACTGTTTACTACTACTACTACTACTTAACATTTCTAAAGCGCTACTAGGGTTACGCAGCGCTGTGCAATTTAACATAGAGGGACGGTCCCTGCTCAAGGAGCTTACAATCTAAGAGACAAGTGAACGGACAGTCCGATAGGGGCAGTCAAATTGTGGCAGTCTGGATTTAGTGAATGGTAAGAGTTAGGTGCCGAATGCAGCATTGAAGAGGTGGGTTTTAAGCAAAGACTTGAAGATGGGCAGGGAGGGAGCTTGGCGTAAGGGCTCAGGACGGTTGTTCCAAGTATAGGGTGAGGCGAGGCAGAATGAGCGGAGCCTGGAGTTGGCGGTGTTGGAGAAGGGTACAGAGAGGAGGGATTTGTCCTGTGAACGGAGGTTACGGGCGGGAACATAGGGGGAGATGAGGGAGGAGAGGTAGTGAGGGGCAGCAGACTGAATGCATTTGTAGGTAGGAAGGAGAAGCTTGAATTGAATGCGGTATCTGATAGGAAGCCAGTGAAGTGACCTGAGGAGAGGGGTGATATGAGTAAATCGGTTTTGGCGGAATATGAGACGTGCCGCAGAGTTCTGAACAGATTGAAGGGGGGGATAGATGGCTAAGTGGGAGGCCAGTGAGGAGTAAGTTGCAGTAGTCAAGACGAGAGGTAATGAGAGCATGGACGAGAGTTCGGGTGGTGTGTTCAGAGAGGAAAAGGCGAATTTTGCTGATGTTAAAGAGGAAGAAGCGGCAAGTCTTGGCAGTCTGCTGGATATGCGCAGAGAAGGAGAGGGAGGAGTCAAAGATGACTCTGAGGTTGCGGGCAGATGAGACGGGGAGGATGAGGGTGTTATCAACTGAGATAAAAAGTGGAGGAAGAGGAGACGTGGGTTTTGGTGGAAAGACGATGAGCTCGGTCTTGGACATGTTCAGTTTCAGGTGGCGGCTAGACATCCAGGCAGCAATGTCGGATAGGCAGGCTGATACCGTTGCCTGGGTCTCAGCGGTGATGTCTGGTGTGGACAGATATAGCTGGGTATCATCAGCATAGAGATGATACTGAAAACTATGAGATGAGATCAGGGCGCCCAGGTGTAGATTGAGAACAGAAGGGGTCCAAGGACCGATCCCTGGGGAACACCAACAGATAGGGGGATAGGGGTGGAGGAAGATCCATGAGAGTGAACTCTGAAGGTGCGGTGGGAGAGATAGGAGGAGAACCAGGAGAGGACAGAGCCCTGGAACCCAAATGAGGACAGTGTGGCAAGAAGTAAGTCATGATTCACAGTGTCAAAAGCGGCGGATAGATCAAGGAGGATGAGGATGGAGTAATGGCCTCTGGATTTGGCAAGGAACAGGTCATTACAGACTTTAGAGAGTACTGTTTCTGTCGAGTTAAGAGGGCGGAAACCGGATTGAAGTGGATCGAGGATGGTATGAGAGGAGAGAAAATCAAGGCAGCGACTGTGAACGGCACGCTCAAGTATTTTGGAGAGGAAGGGTAGGAGGGAGATGGGGCGGTAATTGGAGGGACAGGTAGGGTCAAGTGATGGTTTTTTGAGGAGAGGTGTGACTACGGCGTGCTTGAAGGTGTCAGGGACAGTTGCAGTGGAGAGAGAGAGGTTATGACAGATGGAGGGGGTGACAGTATGAGAGATGATGTTAAGTAAGTTGGTAGGGATGGGATCAGAAGAGCAGGTGGTGGATTTCGATGAGGAAAGAAGGCGAGCGGTTTCCTCCTCGGTGATGACAGGAAAGAAGGAGAAGGAGGCCTGGGTTGGTTGGGTGAGGGAGAGGGTTGCAGGGTGAAGAAGAGATGGCTTGGTTGTGAACTCAAGGTTGATCTTTTGCACCTTGTCGCGGAAGTAATCAGCCAGTGATTGAGGAGAGAGCGAGGGTGGGGTGGGAGCGGAGGGCACTTTGAGGAGGGAGTTAAGGATGGAGAAGAGACGACGGGGGTTGGAGCTGAGAGAATTGGTCAATTGGGTGTAGTAGTCCTGTTTGGCAAGGAAAAGGGAGGAGTGGAAGGAGGATAACATGAATTTGTAGTGAAGGAAATCTGAATGGGTGCGGGATTTCCTCCAGAGGCGCTCCGCAGATCAGGTGCAGGAGTGAAGGTGACGGATGCAAGGGGTCAGCCAGGGCTGGGGATTAGTACGCTTTGTGGGACGGGAGGTGGAAGGTGCGAGGGTGTCCAGAGCAGAGGAGAGAGTGGCAGTGTAAGCGGAAACAGCCATGTCGACAGATTCGGAGGACATGATGGAGGGGAGGAGATTAGAAATATTAGAGGATAGGGTGGGAGGGTCGATAGCCTGGAGATTCCTGGAGGTAGTGGTTAGAGTTGGACGGGGCTGAGGTGGGGGGTGAAGAAGTGTGAAGGTGATCAGGTGATGATCCGAGATAGGAAGAGCTGAAGTGTGGAAATTGGAGGGGGAGCCGGAGGAGGAGAGGACGAGGTCAAGACAATGGCCGTCTCGGTGAGTCGAGGCGGTGAAGCATAGCTGGAGGTTGAAGGAGGAAGTTAGAGTGAGGAACTGAGAAGTGTGAGGGTCAGACTGGTCATCAACGTGTATGTTAAAATCTCCGAGAATAAGGGACGGAGATGAGGGTTCAAGAAAGACGGAAAGCCAGGCATCGAAGTCGGTGAGGAAGGAAGAGAGGGGTTTATTAGGGGGGTGGTAAATGACAGCCACTCTGAGTGGTAATGGGTAGAATAGCCGGATGGAGTGAGCTTCAAAGGATGAGAAGCAGTGAGACTGCGGTAGGAGGAGGGGTTGGAAACTACAGGAGGGCGAGAGAAGTAGCCTGACGCCTCCACCGTGGCCAGCTGGGCGGGGAGTGTGGGAGAAGACATAACCTCCATGACAAAGGGCCGCGACTGAGGCAGAGTCATTAGGGGAGAGCCATGTTTCAGTTAGGGCGAGCAGTCTGAAGTCGTATTCCTCACCTAGGCTCTTACTGCATGTTTATGAATATCACTGCAAGGGAGATTTATTTTAATAAGGGTAAAAGTGTTTGTGAGAAACAGACCGTCTCCTTGAGAGCTTGGGCCTAAGGAAAAAAATCAGTAGGGATCTAAGGATTTTCTAGGACAGGGGTGAACCTTTTTTGGTTCCCACACCTGCTTCCTAAACCACATGTCCACTAGTGGCTACATGTGTCACTATTAGCTGCTAAGTGCTAAAATGTCACTAAAATTGCATCCACTATTACACTAAATGGAGGAGGATCCAGTTTATGGTAGATTCGATATCCTTTGCTGAAAGCCATATTACCTTGATGAAGAGTTAAACCTAAAACAAGAACAAAGCAGTTACGGCGCCATCCAAGAAACAGCAAGTCACACGCATTCGACTTCCCTCAAGAGTACTCCTCTTCATACGGGACCGGAGACCCCTCCTCTCCTGCAGTCCACCACCTCTCCTTTGTCCCGTACATCTCCTTCTCTCCTCCCCGTGCGCTGTCAGGCACCTGTCCTCCATTCTCAACCTCTCTGATCCCATGTCCTATCTTCCAATTCATGTTTAAGCCGTCAATGACCTGCCCCCCCCCCCCCAGTTTTCCTGCTCCGACGTTGGCTGTGTGGCTGCCTGCTGCTCATCGTCTTCTCTCTCCAGCGGGGATGGGGGTGGGACGCGGCCGCTGCAGGCATTTAAGAGAAGCCTGCAGCCCGCCTCCGCAGGGCTTCTATTGGAGTCAGACTCGGAGATGTCTGTCGGACCAATAAACCCCGTGCTGGCGGTGCCGCGGGAAAACCGCCCAAACCCGCAGCTTGGCCGCCAAAATACCGCCCAATTTCCCACAGCCCACGAAAATTTCCCGCAGCCAGTCACAGAAAACCGCCCAATTGGGTGGGGAAACCGCCCATCTGGCGGAGCAAACAAAGTAGCCCAACTGGGCGTGAAATAGCCCAGTTCTGCTTTCAGGAATATTAATTTCCCTTCCTTGGCAATGTGTATTATGTAATGATTGGGACTTACTTAAATATGTTACTTGCCTGTGAAAATAGTTATGTAGGTGCTTCTCTAAATAAATGACAAAGTCCCACTTACTGGTCTTGAAAGACAAGTTAATGATCTTGTGAAGGGAGTGCATAAACATGAAAATTATTTACTTTAATGCTGCATGAAATGGTGTTGATCTGTTTATTTTCCTTTTCCATTAAAAAAAAAACAACTAACTATAAATGTAGAAGCAGAATTTTTTTTTTTTTTTTGGCACGGTTCAGGGAAAGAGTTTACATGGAGAGTGGGAGGAGGCAAACTAAAAGCCTTAAAACTGCCAAGCAGCAGAGGAAGCTACAATTCTTCCTACAGAGAGCAGAGGGACAAGAAAGAGCGTGAGACAGAAAAAGTGAGGTAGACTGTGATATTAGCAGCAGAGTGAGAATGGCAGGGTCAGTGCCTCACACATTCTTAATAACTGGTTGCAATCGTGGCATTGGACTGGAACTGGTCAAACAGCTTCTCACAAAGCCCAATCCGCCAGAACGGATTTTTGCTACTTGTCGGAGTCCGGACACACTTCAGAGTCAGGTAAGAAACTAATTTTATCAGTCATGTGCACACAAGGAACCTAATGATTAGTGCAGCAAGCTGAGAACCAGAGAAGCCCAGTTCAAACCCCACTCATGCCACCTTGTAAGAAGGAAAATACCTACTGTACCTGAATGTAAGTTGCCTTGAGTTATTACTGATAAAAGTTCTGTGCAAAATCCAAAGTTCTTTCCCTCCCCCATTTGCTCTAGCTCTCATCCTGTAACTTACCTTCTCTTCAAAGTCACAACA
The DNA here is from genome assembly GCF_901765095.1 of Microcaecilia unicolor. NCBI lineage: Eukaryota > Metazoa > Chordata > Amphibia > Gymnophiona > Siphonopidae > Microcaecilia > Microcaecilia unicolor. The sequence continues at coordinate 183,974,144 of NC_044035.1, forward strand.
GACATCACTAGCCATGTAACTGTAGCTTTAAATACATGTATATAACAGGGAATTAGGAAAATATTTTCACAAATAGGGCTGGCTCTAGGCTAACTGGCCTTTTCGGCAGTATTAGTTGTGGCACAGTTCAGTAGCAGTCCCTTTTCTCTTTTTCCCCCACCCTCTGCCTAGCACCATCATTACCTCTGCTCCCTCTCTTCTTCCCCTTCTTGCATAATGTGGAAGGGTACAAAGAGGAGAGGGAATGCCAGTGCAGGTCATACATACCAAAAGCTGGCTCAGATTACTGGGCAGAATGCCCAGAACATCACAGTATTGTTTCATACTGCATGATATAGAATCTGCACTAACATTTTTACAGACAGAAGTTTCATATAATATGAAAATGTGCAAAACACAAAAAAATATCACAAGTTGATTTAATTCAGCCCTTGTGGGGAGGGGGGGGTGTCTGTATGGGGTATGTGTGCCAGTAGAAAGGGGGGGGGGGCTGGAGAAAGTTGGATGAAATGTGTGCCGTGGGTGTTGGTGGACAGAAAGATACGGTGTGGGTTTGTGCCAAGAGAGACCTTGGGAATGAACAGAACTAAGATCTTGTTGGGAGTTAGAGAGAGAAAGAACTGTGGAAGGCAGAGAGGTACTAGAGAGTAGAATATTTCAAATAAAGTGTGGAGAATTTTCAAATATTTTTTGCAGGTTCCTCCTGCCCTTGCTGCTTATGCTGTTTGCCCTATCAAAGAGCCCATAGGGCATTTGTCTGAAGCTACTGCATTTCAATTTAGGATATAACCAACTTGAGTGTTACATTCAGAAATTTTGTCCTGGGAGAATTGAAAGCCAGAGGGGCAAAGTACATATGTACATTTCCTTGAAAGCTTTGTGCCTGCTAAATAGCAGGTAGACCATTATATTTCCATGAAAATAAGCTATAAGAAATTGGATATACTTTGTGGGATCTTCCAGGTCCTTGTCACCTGAACTGTTGGGAGTCAGGATGCTGGGTTCTGGAGACCATCTGATTCAGCAGGGCATTTATGTTCTTATATTCGGGTATAAAAGCATTCTATCTTCAGTGGGATAATATTTACAGCAGAATATGCATATATGATAGGGAAAATATTCAGGGGTATAAGCAGGCAGGAGAGGCTCCTGGCAGCTTAAACCACAATCAGTGGGCAGGGAGGGAATATTCAGCAGCACTTAACCACACAGTGCTGCTGAATATCCCCCCTGACTGCAGCAGCAGCAGCAGCACTGTCTGTTTGGTGCTAGGGTGGTCTGGGAGTGGAGTTGGGGAGAAGCTACTAGTTATGCAGGCACCAGCCATGTTTAGTGCTGGTGCTGGTGCCCACTTAACTAAGTGGACCCTATCTTTGCCTGCTTAGCTATCTATAAATCTAGGTTCATTGCTAACCCAGATATTCATTGCTAGTACCTGGACATGGCCTGGCATTGAATATCCAAGTGTAATTCACTGACTGCCATTGACTGAATTTTGGGAGGAGGGGTTCTTTTTTCAATGTCACTGAAGCCCACAAAGGAGACCCATGCATGCATCTGTTTTACTCAAGCACGGAGTCATAACATTATCCCCAGTATGTGTGTAAGGGAATATAGTAACTAAGATAACAATGTCTATAATTTTTAGAACTCCACCCATATCTTTCTTTAACATTTTTATATTTTAGGAACTGACAAATTTGTCTGCGAAATATTCCAACCTTTCAGTCATCCAACTAGGTATGTGCCACCTCATTCTCCTTCTTTAATTTCTTTTTAACTTCTCTCTCTCTCTTTCTGTCTCCCTCCCTTCTATCATCCCCCCTATCATCCATCCTTCTCCTGCTCCCACCCATCTCTCTTTCTTCGCTTCTTGGATTTCTTTCTCGAGTATTAAATATAATCACAGAAAAAGCAGAGAAACAATAACTTTGCAATAGTATTCAGAGATAGTATTAAACCTTGCACCAATTACTACTACTACTACTATTTCGCATTTTTATAGCGCTACAAGGCATACGCAGCACTGCACAAACATAGAAGAAAGACAGTCCCTGCTCAAAGAGCTTATAATCTAATAGACAAAAATAAAGTAAGCAAATCAAATCAATTAATGTGTACAGGAAGGAGGAGAGGAGGGTAGGTGGAGGCGAGTGGTTACGAGTCAAAAGCAATGTTAAAGAGGTGGGCTTTCAGTCTAGATTTAAAGGTGGCCAAGGATGGGGCAAGACGTAGGGGCTCAGGAAGTTTATTCCAGGCGTAGGGTGCAGCGAGACAGAAGGCGCGAAGTCTGGAGTTGGCAGTAGTGGAGAAGGGAACAGATAAGAAGGATTTATCCATGGAGCGGAGTGCACGGGAAGGGGTGTAGGAAAAGACGAGTGTGGAGAGATACTGGGGAGCAGCAGAGTGAGTTTATTTATAGGTTAGTAGAAGAAGTTTGAACAGGATGCGAAAATGGATAGGGAGCCAGTGAAGCGACTTGAGGAGAGGGGTAGTATGAGTAAAGCGACCCTGGCGGAAGACAAGATGGGCAGCAGAGTTTTGAACCGATTGGAGAGGGGAGAGGTGACTAAGTGGGAGGCCAGCAAGAAGCAGATTGCAGTAGTCTAAACGAGAGGTGACAAGGGTGTGGATGAGGGTTTTGGTAGAGTGCTCGGAAAGAAAGGAGCGGATTTTCCGGATGTTGTAAAGAAAGAAACAACAGGTCTTGGCGATCTGCTGGATATGAGCAGAGAAGGAGAGAGAAGAGTCAAAGATGACCCCAAGGTTTCAAGCTGAGGAGACAGGGAGAATGAGAGAGCCATCAACAGAAATAGAAAACGGGGGGAGTGGGGAGGTGGGTTTGGGGGGAAAAATGAGAAGCTCAGTTTTGGCCATGTTTAATTTCAGGTGGCATTGAGACATCCAGACAGCAATGTCAGACAAGCAGGCTGAAACTTTGGTTTGGATGCAAGGTGAGATATCAGGGGTAGAAAGGTAGATTTGGGAGTCATCAGCATAGAGATGGTAGGAAAAGCCATGGGATGAGATTAATAAACCAAGGGAAGAAGTGTAGATAGAAAAGAGGAGGGGACAAAGAACAGAACCCTGAGGTACGCCGACAGGCAGAGGGATAGAAGTAGAAGAGGATCCACCAGAGTGAACACTGAAGGTGCGGAGGGAGAGGTAGGAAGAGAACCAGGAAAGGACAGAGCCCTGGAATCCAAGTGAGGACAGGATATTGCAAAGTGCTGTTCTGAAAAATAAGGCTGTACTGTTCTCAGTTGTTATATTCTGAAGAAAACCTTTGGGGTAAGATGACGCATCTGGTCCTCCATGGCAGGGGCGTAGCTATGGGTGGGCCTGGGTGGGCCCAGGCACACCCAATCTCGGCTCAGGCCCACCCAGTCTTTTGCGACCTTCTCCTCGACGATGACAGTCTTCTTGCAGCGGCGAGCGGGCGGGCATAAAACCAGCAAGCAGCCAGGCTCGACTCTGTCCTTTGCTTCCTGCCCTCTCTCAGTGTCCTGCCCGCCCGAAAGGAAATGACATCAGAGGAAGGCGGGGCACAGAGAGAGGGCAGGAAGCGAAGGGCGGAGTGGAGCCTGGCTGCTTGCTGCTTTTACGGGCGCCCGCCGCTGCGACTTCGATGTACTGGGATCCCATATTCCACTCCCTGGCACTTCAAGCAGGTGGCTGGGGGACCTGGCCTTTTTCCAGCCTCGATGTTTTCTTCAGCTTTATCTGCATTCATTGACTAGTGTTCTTTCGAGAGCTCACTGGATTTTAGCTGGTAGGTGAGTTAAGCATGATGTATTTATACTGTTTAAAAAAGTGCAAGGGTATTTGCCCCCGCTCAACTACTTAACAGGGGTCTTTAGCTTGCAGACTTTCTGCTTTCTAATTTTCAAATGGATAACTGTTCCTTTGAAAATTTGCTAAAATCCGTGTATTAAAGAGCCCGAAACTATGGGGATGACTGAAAATATTTCCAAAATGGGAAAAATCTTTTAGCGCCTCTGGACCTGGTTTATTTTTTTTTCTGTAATGCACATAATGGTCACAAATATTCTGTCCCTTTACATTTCAGATATATTGGTTGATTTTCTATATTTGATATTTTAACCTAGGTAAATGTAGCATATTTTTTTTTATATTTCAATTTGTTTATTAATTTTCATTTTTAACAAGAATACACTTGTTTTGAAATACAGCAATAATTGGTTAATCAAAGTGTAGTAACTCTTCATATAAACAATAAAGCAAGAGAAAGTATTAACATACTTTTCAAAATCTTATCAAACAGAATATTCATGCTTCCTTAGACCTCATTTAAATCATGAGGCAATCAGAGTTAGGGAAGAATTTTTCATTTCTATATACAAAAGAAACTTGGTGGCATAATACTCCCATTTACTTAAACTGTTTACAATTGCTTAGAATCTAGAAATGATTTAAGACTTTCTGGTGAATAAAAGGTATATTTAACCTGACCCAGCCTAACTAAACATTTACACGGATAAGCAAGAAAGAACAACCCTCCTATCTCCAAAGTTCTTACTTTCAAAGCTAAAAAGGCTTTCCTTCTTTGCTGGGTCGATTTTGTAACATCAGGGAAGATTTGTACTTTTACCCCACCAAAAGAAGTTTGTAAATTTTTAAAATAGAGTCTCATAATATTATTCAAGTCCTGTTCAAAAATGAAAGAAACTATCAAAGTTGACCGCTCTGCTTTTTCATCCACTGTAGATTCTAGTATTGCTGAAATATTTTCAAGGTCTAAATTAGCTTGTAATTCGTCTTGTTTTTTCCCTTTCTCTCCTCTGGGATTAGGAATATAGTAAATCTTATTTACAGGCGGCATCGCTTCCAGGGGCATTTTTAAGACTTCATTTAAGTATCTTTTAAACAAGTCATAAGGATTAATCCCCGGGAGTTTGGGAAAATACAACAGACGCAAGTTTAATCTTCTGTTAAAGTTCTCAATTTGTTCCAACTTTCTTCTAATATCTGCATTGTCTTTAACCAGACCAAATTTAAATTCTTGGAAAGAATCTGCTTTATTCTGAAGATCAGTTACTTTTTCAGCAAAATCTGTTTTTAACTGGTCAACTTTAAAATTCAATTCTTGGAATTTTTTTTCAAAAGCACTCACTTCTCCTTATGTTCGTTGTAGTGTCGCATCCATTTTATTCAGCATTGTCCATATCATTGCCAGATTTACCTCCTTCGATGTTCCTATTGATCTTTCTTCTGCTTTCGGCGACTTCCCCGAAGTTTCCCGCCCCTCACAAACAGTTTCGCCCGCAACACTTCCGGTAGGGCGTCTCTGCTCGTCGGGCTCCGTCGCTGACGCCGGGCATGGAGGTTTCTCAATTGCAGGTGGAGAGAGAGATATTTCTTCGCCTTGCAGGGCCTCCGCTTCCCCAGAGAACCCTGCTAAAGGCTCCGTATCTCCTGTTGTGTGGGAGACTGGCACAAAAAAACGCCCGATTCCCGACTGAGGCACCGTAGGAGTCGAGGTAGGTGGGGGAGCTACCCGCGTTACCCCTTTTCGTTTTGTATGTGGCATTCTGCCTAGAAGTATTTTTTCTGCCAAATCGGGCTCAGAGCTGCTTTCCGTGTGACTTACTATGCCGCCATCTTGGATCGCCTCTGATGTAGCATATTTTAACGTCTACCGCATTGATTCCCAAACCTGTCCTGGAGACTCCCAGGCCAGTCAGGTTTTCGGGATGTCCACGGTGAATATTCCTGAGAGAGATTTACATTCACTGCCTCCACAGCATGCGGGTTTCTCATGGATGTTCATTGTGTTGTGTCATGTGTTTTTCATGTGTGATCAAGGTGCAGTATTCTGCTAGCGTGTAGTATTTGCAGCCCATTTTGTTTTGCTTTTTTTTTTAAGAGGTAGTGTATTGGTGTTTTAGAGCCTAGTGTAATTACAGTTCTGCCTTTTCAAGCATAAGGTTGTAGCTCATCCTGTCCTTGGAATTAATGCTGTTATGGTTTAGTAAGGATATGCGTGTGTTTTTGCACAAGTTTGTGTATAGCATTTTGCAGTGGAGAGATTGTGGGATAATGTAATTATATTTAAAAATATCAATTTTTCTATTAAGTATGTATGTGGTTATACTGATGCAGGGCAGCTGTTGTGCAGACTACTTAGAAATCCATCATCAAGTGAATTCTAAGGCATTATTTTGTAGGATCCCAAAAGACACTACTCATACTTATATAGACAGTGCGTGCCCACCCATATTAGCTCTGGGCCCACCCAAAATCTCAGGTCTGGCTACGCCACTGCTCCATGGAGAGGTCAGAATCCAAAATTACTTTCAACACTTTAGTTGCATGTTCAATAGGTAAAAAGGTCTTTGGAATTTAATGACAGTATCTGACAATAAGTCTTGATGTTTGAATAACCAAAATATTTTGGTTTTGTTGGTATTTAATTGTAGTAATTTCTGATCATATCAATAAATTTAAGGGTCCTTTTACTATGGTGCACCAAAAAATGGCCTGTGCTGGTGTAGACAAGTGTATTGGACACGTGCAGTTCCATTTTTCAGCGCACCTGCAAAAAAGGCCTTTTTTTGGCCGAAAAAGGACGTGCGGCAAAATAAAAATTGGCGTGCATCCATTTTGGTCTTAGACCTTACCGCCACCCATTGACCTAACGGTAAAGTCTCACGTATTAACCGGATGGTAATGGTCTATGCGCGTACAATGCTGATTACAGCCCGGTTAGTGCCACGCGCTGGAAACTTTCCGATGCACTTAATGGATGCACATAAAAAATGGAATTACCAGCCGAGTTACGCAGTAGCTGGACGGTAGTTCAAAATTGACATGCATAGGACACGCGTACATGGCTTAGTAAAAGGGCCCCTTAGTTATTGTCAAAAAAGATTGATTCATACTGTCAGTGAGAGGAATTAAAACAAACATATCATCCACATAAAAAAGAAGGAATTGGTCTTTCTCTATAGAGATTGAGCCTAAGGAACTCATAAATATATTGGACAAAATAGGTAATAAAGGGGAGCCCTGAGGCACCCCACAATGAGGCTGCCATGATGAAGGAAGAACACCCTTCATTTTAACCATTTCTTTCCTGTTAAACAAAAATTTCTGAAACCAGAAATACCCAATTGGCTCAATGATCAATTGTATTGAATGCAGCCAAGATGTCAAATTAGAGCAATGCTGCCAATGCTAAGGATTTTTTTTTTTTTGCTTGGGTAACTAAAATTAGGAGTAAGTTTGATGCTGTGTAACTTCTGAATCCAAACTAGGATGAATGCAAGATATCAAACTTATCCAAATATCTAGATAATTGCTGACTTACTATCAACTCAGTTAATATAGTGAAGAACAGTATACTAGGAATAGGATGATAGTTGCTATCTATCGTCAAATCTAAATCTATAGATTTTGGGATTGGTGTAGAAACACTCAACCCATTTCTGGTTGAAAATAGCCTGTTGACAAAATGCTATTTATCAAAGATACAATCCAAGGTGTATTATTTCCAAAGGTGGAGTACTGAATAAATAATCTGGACAGCAGACTAATAAGCAGGATAACTTGGACAATTTAAGTAACAGAGACTTAATTTCTATTTGAGAATTGGGTCAAAGGTAGTCCAGTATTTATGAACTGTAATTTCATTATAGTTGAAAGTAGCATTTGGTAATGACTCAATAGCCAATAAAGATTGTTGAGTTAAGGACTGCCTTATCAAAGTGATATTTGCTGAAAAATATGATGCTAGTTCATTTACTTGGATTTGCTCACACCTTTCTTAGTAGTAGCTCGAGGTGAGTTACATTCAGGTAGGGTACATATGGAACTAACAAAGCAGAAAGATAAGATGGCCTGCCTGAAAGCAGTACCCAATGAGTCAACAATAAGATCTTATATTTAATATGAGCTATGATCAGCAACCAAAGCTATCCCCTTAACAATGGCATTACATGATCTCTTACAGAAGCATTAAACAATAACCTTATAGCTCCACCTGCTGCAAATGATTCAACTGCACTTGGGGACACCCTCTCCAACAAAAAATTACAATAATCTACCCATGTTATAACCAGCGCATGCAAAAGAATATTAATTGCCCTCCTGTCCAGAGAACACCTCAAGGATCTAATCATCCTAAAAAAAAAAAAGAAGTCCTAACTACCTTTGAAATGTAAGGCACAAAAGAAAACTGAGAGTCCCAAATCTGACAGATATTGGTAGACTCTGAATCTGAGGCACAAATGCCAAAGCCTGGATTTAGAAAAAACTTCTGGCCAGAAAGTTTACAATTCAAACAGGCCTGAAATTGAGATCAGACATCACTAACAATCACTTACTGAATATCATCCGCATAAAAATGAGTGCTAAGGTCCACATTTAACATCAACAAAGCCAGCAGGGACAAAAATTTGCAGAGAAAGAAACATTATGGCAGAGGTGGGAGAGCTGATAGGTGAATGAAGGTTGTTCATAAATGGGATGCTGATTTGTGCAATATCTTGTGAGAAAGAATGAACAAGGTAAAAAACGAGTTATCATCAGGGGAGCAAGAACATGTGCATCCAAACAAGATGAAGAATGTCTGGGCTCATGGGTCAGAGAGGTCCAGAAGAGCACCCACATGCCCAGGGGAGAGAGATAGAAGAACCAATAGGGACAGAACTTGAGACTAGGTAGCAGAGGTGGTCCTAGAGGGCAGTCCTCAATTGAAGAGAAAGGTCATACCTTAGCTGACTCATCAGGACAGATATAGTAGGAATAATCAGGAAATGATAGTAGGTAGACAAAGGAGCCAAGCTTGGCTGAGAAAGGGAGGAGGTCTTTGTAGGAGAATAGATCACTAGTAACAAGCTTTATAGAAACAAGCAGGAGTGACTGCAGTACATGTGAGACTACATTACCCACAATGCATTGCGCATATATCTTTGCAGGGAGTGACTGCAGCAGTGAAAGTCCTTAGAAGTGAGAATAACATTAAGGCTGCCAGGGGGCAGAACAGATGCAATATGATCTATCTTGTTCATTTGATCAGGTGGATCATATGGTACTGTTGTCTATTTTGGAATTTTATGGGGTGGGAGGTATGGTTCTTCAGTAAAGGCTTTTTAACTAACAGAAGTTGTAAAGTAAGGATGAATGGATCTTACTCCTCTGAATGGATTCCGAACTATGGAGTACCTCAGGGTTCTCCTTTATCCCCCATTCTTTTTAATCATGACACCCTTGAATAAAAAGCTAGCTGGTTGGGATTTAGAATTTTTTTTTAATTTTTATTTATTACATTTTACTTCAAGTACAATTCTTGAAACAGAAAAGATGACTATTTGTCATAATAAATTCTAACAAAAATAGTTATTTCAACCTTACTTTCAAAGACTTGATCAATTAGGAGGCAGTAAACAATACTAAGGAAACAGAAAATAATATCTTCACTAAAGAAAATAGGCGACTGAGAAGAGAGCCCAGTGATACTAATACTTATTACGGAGTAGAAGTTGTTACATTCCTTGGTTGTGACATAGGTGATTTAGCTAATCTAGTTTCCAAAAAAGAGTTTAACTGTTTTGAGTCAAAAAATACATATTTGATAGAGTTTAACTTTAAGACACATTTGCAGGGAAAATTTAACCAAAATAAAGCGCCCAAGTAAAATAGGGGCCAAAACAGATCTCTGTAGAGCCCCAAAGGCAAATAAATAAAGCTTGGATGACTGGTCCTCTATCACAACCCGAAAGAATCGATTTGAAAAATAAGACTGAAACCAATTCAAAACTACCCCCAAGAGCCCCCTCTCCTCCAATCTGTTCAGAAGTAACAAATGATCTATCACATCAAGTGCTGCTGTCAAATCTAACTGTAACCAGCCTCCGTTACAGTTCTCAGAACTATGAAGGCTTTTGCCTTGGGGCATTAACTTCTGAAAACCTAGCAACTGTAAGTAAATTAGCAATATTTATTCAATAAAAGTAAATTTCAGAAAAAGATAGGAAACTTCTGGTGTTTGCTGTCATGCTGAGGTTATACTGTCTGGTTATATTTAGTGCACATCTGCTTTAAGAGACCAGAAACAGCATCAAACGAATCTTCTTACCCATACTAACTTCTTGCTTAAGCTCAGATGACGGTGTAGCCAACATGTTTTCTGTGCTAAAACATCTCCTGAACCCCCACTGCGATTCATGTAAAATATCATAACATGATAAGTAGCTTGCAATTGCTGTGCTACAAGTCCCTCCATTACCTTAACTAAAAGTGGTATGGAAGCCACTGGTCTGTAGTTTGAAACTATACTAGATAGCACCGATGGATTTTTAGAGATAGGGATAAGGATAATTAAACCTCTCTCCTTTGGAAATTGACCATCATCCAACATTTCCAATAAACCTTGATACAAGAACCACATGAATTGAGGAGGTGCTTTAGACATCAAATTTGCTGGACAAACATCAGATAAACAATGAGATTCTGAGTATCTATGCAAGCATTGTTGAACTAAAGGAACAGCAGGAATGGAAAAATTATTCCAAACTCTCTCATCATGAATAATGTTGTTAATTAAATCTCGATTCTGAATGAAATCCAGTGGGGTAATTAACTGTGGAGAAATCTCCTTTCTGGCTTTTTCAATTTTAGTTCCAAAAAATACCACAAACTCATCAGCTGATGGCACCTTCTTATTAACGTTTAATACATCATCAGTACTCATTATAGTATTTACCAGAGAATAAGGTCTCTTGGTGTCAAGATGTTCTTCCCCAACATAATTGGAGAAATAATCTAATTTAGCTTGTCCTATGGCAGCTTTATATATACCAACAGCCTCACGCCATTCCTACGTTTGGGTATTCAAATGCCCCTTGTGCCACAGTCTCTCAAACCTCCTATATGTTCTTTTCAATTCCAACAATTTCTCATTATACCATATATATTTTTTCTTTCCTAAACCTCTTTTCATCTGAACCTGCGCTATATCATCCAGAACTTCACCGCAAACTTTATCCCACTGATTCATAAAATTTATATCTATCATACCCTGTGATGCCAGTTTATCTAAGATTATATTCCAAAATAATTTTCCTTCAATCTTACCCCTTGAAAGATAATTCCTACTAATATCTGACTTAAAAGTACAGAAACGCTGGGTAGAGCTGGTAGTGCTTTAAGATAACATAAGCACATAAGAGTTGCCATATTGGGATAGAATAAGGTCCATCAAGCCCAGCATCCTGTTCCCAACAGTGGACAATCCAGGTTACAAGTACTGGCAAAATCCCAAAACAATATAATACCTTTTATGCTGCTTATCCTAGAAATAAGCAGTGGATTTTTCACAAGTCCACGTTAATAATGGCTTATGGCCATGGTATGACTTCACCTTGAGTACTGCATTCAATTCTGGTTGCCGTATCTCAAAAAAGATATAGCAGAATTAGCAAAGGTTCAAAGAAGAGCGACCAAAATGATAAAGGGGATAGAATGCCCATATGAGGAAAGGCTAAAAAGGTTAGGACTCTTCAGCTTGGAAAAGAGGCGGTTGAGGGGGGATATGATTGAAGTCTATAAAATCTAGAGTGCTGTAGAATTACCAAGCAGTGATGTAAAAGCTATCCATCTTCTAGTTATATCAAGTAACGGGATTTTCCATCTTCGCCTTTCGCCATTCCGCCCACCCTCCCTCGTCTTCCCCACCCCCCAGACCTCCTCTATGTCCCAACACCTCTCCCCCCACCCATTTCCCTTACCCCGTAACATAATATCCGTGCCAATATATGGACGGATCCAAAGGAGAGGAATGTGAGCCTACAGCCTCTATTCATAACAAGTCTTTTTCACAGCAAAATCTTTAACTTTAACTCCTCTTTATAACTTGGTCTTAACATACAAGACCCAACTTAACTGTTCAAACAAGAGCAGCAACCGTGTAATCCTCTGAGGTCTTGCATCAGTTTTCGTGAGCCTCTGAAACTGGGCCCTTGCAATGTCACCCTCCAGAAGGTCAGGCAATCAAAATCTGCTTACTGACGAATGATGTCATCAAGTGAGACGACCCGCTGACTTCTGTCGCTGCAGACGCTTGTGTCCCACTCGCTGCCACTTCGGGTACGTTTGCAAGGCTTGGCTTGACTTCGAAGTGTCAGGCGTGGATGGCGGGTCTGACCTGTGGTCGTCTCGGAGGATCTCCTGAGCCTCCGCTATCGATTTAACTTGGTGTAGCTTACCATCTTTGTAAAATGCCAGTGCGAATGGGTATTTCCAGCGGTAGCGGATCCCTAAATCTCTCAGTTTATTTGTAAGTGGTTTGAGGTCAGCTCTTCATTTGAGGGTGATCACTGCCAGGTCCTGGTAGACCTCAATAGAGTAGGAGTCCCATATAAAATCAGTTGCTCACCTCGCAGTTGTCAGCACTCGCTCCTTCATTTTAGTCTCTGAAACAGGCAATGATATCTTTAGGGATATTCCGTCTAGTCGCGCCCAGGGCACGATGCGCCCGCTCTAAGACTATTTTTTCCGGCGGCACTGGGTCTTCCGAGTCTGCCAAGAGAGAGCTGACTATTTTCTGCACCACCTCTTCACAGTTTTGGTACGTTGGGGTCTCAGGTAGACCGCGAAAGCGGAGATTGTTGCGTCTGCTCCTGTTCTCCAGGTCTTCCAATTTCTCATTAATAATTTGCTGTCCCAGCCTCTCATCCGCTATCTGTCTCTCTAAGGAACCCAGTGCCTCTGCGTGCTCGTCCATCGTGGTCTCCACTTCTTCCACTCTGTGCCCCAGTTCGGCTATCTCACCTCGTAAATCGGTACCCAGCTTTGCCAGTTCGGACCTCATGGCTTTTAAGTCGGAGCGTATCTCGCGAATCCATGCACAAAGTTCCGGGAGGCCAGCAGACTCTGAGCTGCCTTGACCCTGCGAGAGGAAAAGATCTCCCGATGCCTGTAGCTCTTCAGCCGCTGGGCCCGCCAACTCCTCTGATGTCCGGTCCGCCATGTTGGTTCGCCTGGGCGCGTCTGGAGTGTATGCGAATTGAGAGAGATCCACTTGGTTGGAGCGCTTTTGCATACCCCTCGCGGCTTCGCGCCTAGTTAAAATTTCAGCAGCCAACTGCTGCCCGCTATCTCCACCGCCACAGCACTTAAATTCGCCAATTGTAGCTATGGGCTGTTTGGAGCATGGCGTTTAAGCAGCCATATTCCTCGGTGACGTCACTTCCTCCCCAGTATTCTTTCTAAGCAAGAACGCCTTTAAATGTTTAAACGTCACATAAATAGGAAGGAAAAAGCCCCAGAAATTGCAGGTGCCTATTTTGTCAGGTCCTGTTGCATCAGTCATAGACTCAAAAAACATTCCTTTTTTATTACAAAACTTCAGAAAAAAATTTCTCACTTTTTAAATATTTTAAACTTTCACATTAAATAATATCCAGCTACTTAGCTTAAACCTGTCAGCTATAACAGTCTCCCTGACGTTGGCTACCGTTTCACGATGCCAAATCGCTGCTTCGGGGGGCAAAGAACGACTTTAAAATGCTGCAAAAAAACCCTGGATGTTACCAATATATTAATTAAAAACATCTCTCACTTTAAAGCAAAATATACTTACTGCTGTCTTGCTCATTTCACTTTTACCGAACACTTTCAAAATGGCGGCTTGGCATTTTCTAGGTTTTACTTAAACCCAGATTCATCTAATGAAATGACCTTCAGAATTTCTAATTTCTTTATTTTTTAATATTTTTAATTTTTTTTAAATATTTTAATTTATCACGTGCAGGCAGTTAAAAAAAGTGATTCCACTCAATGTCCAGATTCAACTCTTTAGGTTGTATACAATCTAATTAAAAACCCACCATTGCTCTTTCTTCAATAACTGCAGCCAACGGTTGCCACCTCTAGTGTACACAGACAGCTGATCAATCACGAAACATCGCAGGTCATCAAAATTATGTTTCTGAGCAATGCAATGGTGCACAAGAGGTGCTTCTCTAATACTTCTACAGTGTTTTATAATTCTAGTTTGAATGCTTTCATTGAATTGTCACCACGTAACACTACTAAATCATCCAGGCAGGGAATATCTCATCTTATGTTCCCTAACTGCAAGAACATAACCTATAAAATAATTCATACTAACTTCTCATATCAAGGCACCAAAACTTGGTGCTCCTCAGAAAAGATAGGCATAAAGACACCACAGGCTCCTAGTCTGAGGGAGACCCCTACTCTGGATCCTGTAAAACCCATGCAAATGGGTCGTACCACACTCTTGGTGCAAGTGAACGCTATGCATGCAAGTGCCCAAATAAATCTGGACCCTTGAACTAAGCTGTGACTGTAGGCACTGCACTGGGCTTATCCTCGGGTCCTCTTTGTACTCAATTCCTAATTCCAGCAGTGCTCAATTTAGATCAAGGAAAGGAGCATACTGAGGTTTTCCTGTATTGCGGGGCTGGTGGAAACTTTATAGATGAAGCCCTGGTCCATCAGCTTAACAAGAGTTGCCCAAGACAATTTGGTCTCTTCAGTCTGTGGTCACATTCAAGGACACCTAAGCACCTGAACCGTCCCAGTGCACCTGTGTATTGGTGACCATAAGAAGACATCACTCTATATATCCTCCAGACAGTTGTGCAGCCCATTGTCTTGGGTCTACCCTGGCTACAGAGACACAATCTGACCTTAGAATGGGGAAGAGGTGCGGTCACAGCTTGGAGCGATTCTTGCAGAAAACATTGCCTGGCCTCTGACGCTTGGAGTGATCTCAGCAAACAACAGTCTCTAGACTCTAACTCTCCTGCTGTCATCCTAGCCATCGCTTGTGGAACCGGTGTTCCACTCCAGACCAGTGAGTTCCTGGCCAAAACCTGTACCACATCCAAGATTCAGAGTCTCTCCAGTGGTTGTTCTAAGAAGACTGCTCAAGACCCGATGTTGTATACCATGCCCAAAGAACTGGACCCTAGATATAGGGTTCAGTTCAGGACATCCCTGTTACCAGGGGGGCTTATAATCTCGAGGACAGATCCAGCTCTATGGACAACATCCAGTCCAGTCTACAAACTGCAGAATTGCTTTCAACTTCCAGTCCTGTAGTCCATGTTCATGCTCCTAAACTCATCAGCAGGTTCCACTGAAGATAACCCTGGAAACCCAGACCTCCTGTGGGGATCACGTGAACCTTGAGGGGGAGGTACTGTCATAGTTGTGGCCGTGCTCCCGTGTCTAGATTCACCTCTCCTCCCGGTGACCAGGCTCTGCAGCTGCTGTGGACTGCTTTTTCCCTGTTTCTCAAATCGTGTTCCAGAGATTATTCCAGTCCTACTCTGATGTTCCAGTATTCAGTCCTCATTCCTGAGTCATTCTGGTGCTTCAATGTGTCATGACATCATAAGGAACGTGAGGACATTCAAATTTTGCCTTTGCAACAGAGGTCTTCAGATGAGTTCTTCTGTTCTTGTCTATGTGCTATTGCACTTCTAACCTGTTCTTGTCTGTGTGTGATTGTTGCACTTCCAGCCTGTTCCTAATTTGTCCCTGCTTTACTGCGTTCCTTTGTATCTTGTCTAGCTTTGTCTCCGGTCTGTATCTTGCTCTTGCCTGCCCTACTTGTCATAAGTATTGCCACGCTGGGACAGACCAAAGATCCATCAAGCCCAGAATCCTGTTTCCAACAGTGGCCAATCTAGGTCACAAATAACTGGCAAGATCCCGAAAAAGTTCAATTCATTTTATGCTGCTCATCCCAGAAATAAGCAGTGGATTTTCCTCAAGTCAGTTTAATAACGGTCTATGAACTTTTCCTTTAGGAAGCCATCCAGACCTTTTTAAAACCCCGCTAAGCTAACCACCTTTACCACATTCTCTGACAATGAATTCCAGTCTTTAGCTCTAGTTCCAGTCCTACCTGTTACAGCCCTGCTTGTCTTCAGCTCCAGTTCCAGTCCTGTCTGTTCAAGCCCTGCTTGTTTTCAGCTTCAGTTCCTGCCCTGCTTGTCTTCAGCTCCAGTTACAGTCTAGCCTGTTACAGCCCTGCTTGTCTTCAGCTTCAGTCCTGCTTGTTCCAGTCAGGGGCATATCTGGAATCCGGCGGTAGGGGGGGCCAGAGCCAGAGAGGGGGGGCACATTTTTGCCTCCCTCCTCCCCCCCCCGCCGCCGCCTCTCTCTCCACCCCCTCTCTCCACCCCCTCCCCGCCGTCAACCCTCCCCCGTTGCTTACTTTTGCTGGCGGGGGGCCCCAACCCCCGCCAGCCAAGGTCCGACCCGCAATCTCCATATTTCGTCTTCCTCCGTGGCCATGTGCTATTGTGCTTCAAGGAAGTAACGCTGCAGTGCTGATTCGTTGAATCCAGTTCGGCGTCTGACGTTGCTGCGACGTCAGACGCCGAACTGGATTCAACGAATCAGCACTGCAGCGTTACTTCCTTGAAGCACATGGCCACGGAGGAAGACGAAATATGGAGATTGCGGGTCGGACCTCGGCTGGCGGGGGTTGGGGCCCCCCGCCAGCAAAAGTAAGCAGCGGGGGAGGGTTGACGGCGGGGAGGGGGGCCAGGGCGAAATCTGCGGGGGCCCAGGCCCCTGTGGCCCCACGCAGATACGCCCCTGGTTCCAGTCCTGCCTGTCTTCTGCTTCAGTCTCCTTGTACCAGTCCTGCCTGTTTCCAATTCCAATCTTTGTTTGAGTGGTTTGCCTGCTGCTGCTGTTCGCCGACAGTGGTCCAAGGGCTCACTTTTCCCTGGGTTTGTAACAGTATGTATTACAATTTATTGGTAATATAAAAATATAGGTGTATTGGTTTGGAAAAGTGATTGGCAAAACTTAGCACAGTAATAAGGTAGCAAAGCAGTACAAATAATAATAGTACCCTATGGAACCACATGCCAAAGGTCCTGAATTACACTTGGAATTTAGCTAAGCTTTGTATCTAACCCTGGACTTTAGGAAGGAAACATTTTTATCACCTGAGTTTTGGGATGCACATGGAAGAGTCCTTAGCTCCCTTGGTGTGGCAGGTCTCACCTCTCCCTCCTCCACTCTGCTCTGATATTTCACAGCTGGCTTCTGGATCAGCTGGGGCTGACTTCCCAAAGTCATGTAGATAGGATGCTCTGCTCTGTGGTGTCTCGGTCTGTGTTCTTGGTGGAAGGCTGGCCCAGCAATGATACTGTTAATCTGGAAGCACGTAATTCTCAGTAAGTTAGTGTAACTGGGATGTTACACAGTACTGGTTGTAATTCAGTACAGCATAAGCTTGTAGTTGAGATACCTTAATGAGCACTGAAAGCTCAGGCACCCAGAGTTGCTAATGAACTACATTTTGGATGGCAGAGTAGCACTCATCAGAGAAAAGTATCTAAGAATCCAAATGCTGTCAGCTAAAGAGTCTCTGGCTCCTCTGAGGATTTCTCAGGCACAATTGGGTGACGTGAGCTATAGTCAGCAGCTGTTAGGGAGGAGTACCAAGTAGCGCAGTAGGCCGAGAACTTGGGGAACTGGTTTCAGCTGCTCTGTCCTGTATCTAGGGGAATGGGAGCTGGAGCCACAGGCCTTTCAGCTCATTCTGGACCAGTGAGGCCCCCCCCCCCCCCCCAGTGTTTGATCTGATGGCTTCCAGAGGCAATGCGAAAACAGACCATTTCTTCAATTGCCAAACGAGTCGGCCTTTCAAGGGATAGCTGCTCTGGTTCAGCCCTGGCCACAGGAGGAACCTCTGTATTTCTTCCCGCCGTGGCTTCTGATAGGCCGACTGTTGTTTAGGATTGCACATCATCCTCATCTGGCCTTGCTGGTGGCTCCAGATTGGCCCCGGTGGCCATGGCATGCAGAACTCATGTGCCTATTGGTAGGCAAGCCTCTTCCATTGCCTAGTGGAGAAGGCCTTCTCTGGCAGGTCCCAGTGGAAAAGGAAGACATGGATCCCTTCTGGCTTACGATCTGGCCCTTGAGAGGAGATGCTTAGAGAGGCATGACTTTTCTATTGCAGTGGTTTCTAAGCTGTCCCACTCTCATAAATCTTCATCCTCCCTGGCTTAGGTCAGGGTTTGAAGGATCTTCAAGACCTGGTGTGCAGGACAGTTGCCTTCCCCTTGAAAGGCTGAGATCCCCAATATTCTGAGGTTTTTGCAGCAGGGCCTGAATTGGGCTCTTTGAAGGTCTAGGTGGCTGCCCTCTCTAGTTTTTGTGGCAAAGTAAAGGGCATCTCCCTGGCTTTGCACAGGGAGGTGGCCCATTTCTAAAAGGGGTGGTGTATTTGCGCCCTCCATTGAGTCCTTCTTTTCCTTCATGGGACCTGAATTTGGTTCTCAGAGTGCTCACCAAGGCTCCATTTGAGCCTCTGAAGTCTGCTTCTATTAAGTATCTCACACTCAAGGCAGTTTTTCTGGTGGTGATTACCTAGGCCCAGACAGTCTCCCAGCTGCAGGCTTTGTCTTACCAGGGTCCGTATATCTCTCCTTTGTGGAGGACTTAGTCTTCCTTCTCATGGTTCTTTCCTTTCTTCCTTCCTAAGATGGTGTCTCCTTTCTATGTGAATCAGGAGATCTGTTTGCCTTCCTTTGTGTGGATCAGAGGTTACACAAGCTTGATGTCTGATGGGTGTTGTTGTGGTTCCTGAAAGAGAAGAATGATTTTTGTCTTTCCAATCACCCCTTTGTTCTTTTTGTAACCTGTGGGTTAAATTAATTTTTTACCTGGGGTCTGGGGTTTTTGAGGGGGATCTGGGTTTCAAGAAGGCATTGGTGGCCAGTGCTGATTTCCGTTTGGGCTCTGGAGGAAGCTTCAGGTCTTCTGGAGAGGAGTCACGTCAGCTGTGACCTTTCCCGATGCTGCCTGGCTGCGGAGTGAGCTTTTCAAGCCAGGCATAAGTAAGAGACTGGCTGCTTTTGGCCTGTGAAGGGGAGCTCCAAGCATGCACAATTTTTCACGCATGCGTGGCAGCTCTCCCGAGCTGACACTAGGCCCAGAATGAAACGGGGGCCTGGAGTTGAGAGGCGCTCTGACAAGGCACCGCAGTAAATCATGGTGTTTTCCAGCTACACAAACAAAAGGAAGGTCCAAATCTCCCGTAAAGTAAGACACAAACCACAAAAAAGGCGGAAGATGAACCAAAACAGACCAGAAAAAACATAGGGAGTAAGAGCACCAGAAAAGTTTAATAGGACCCTACACGGTCCGTGTTTCGGCCAACAGGCCTTCCTCAGGGGTCATCTGAGCCACTGGTCCAGACCCTATGGAGTGGTTGTGGTTATTGGAAGTCAAGCAATATACCATTCAGGTCCAGCCTTGCCACTAGGCCAACTAGGCATCCACTTAGGGAGGCAGAATTTGGGGTCAGGGGAAGCAGCACAACTCCAACACACAAGAAAGCATTACCCCTGCTGGGCCTGCACCCACCTCATACCTCCTCCTTGGCCAGCCAGAAGCTTACACAAAACTGAGCACTGTGCACAGGCCTACACTCAAGCACTGATGTGCTCTACCTCCTTCTTGGGCAGACTCTCCCCTGCTCAACAGGAAGCAGGGGTAATGCTTTCTTGTGTGTTGGAGTTGTGCTGCTTCCTCCGCCCCCAAATTCTGCCTCCCTAGGTGGATGCCTAGTTGGCCTAGTGGCAAGGCTGGACCTGAATGGTATATTGCTTGACTTCCAATAACCACAACCACTCCATAGGGTCTGGACCAGTGGCTCAGATGACCCCTGAGGAAGGCCTGGTGGCCGAAACACGGACTGTGTAGGGTCCTATTAAACTTTTCTGGTGCTCTTACTCCCTATGGTTTTTCTGGTCTGTTTTGGTTCATCTTCCGCCTTTTTTGTGGTTTGTGTTTTCCAGCTACCACAGAGGAAACCTCCAGGACCCGAATTGGAAGTGGACATCATGTCCTGACTCTGTGTGGGACCAGATAAGGGGTCTAGTGGCCCAAGAAACTGTTTAGTTTATTTTTTAAATGTGTTGTTTGGTCCCGTTGAGCCAGGGTTTAAGGGATTTAGGTTCCACCAAAAACTGGGAGTTATAGGTTCCTGAGAACCTCTTTAGGTGGGCTAGTGCTTTGAAAATTTTTGCAAAAATCATTTCTGTGGTCAAATGTGAAGGTTTTAGTTTGGGCCAGTTCTGAGCAGATTTATTGGGCCCTTTGCCATACACTCCAGGGTCGGAGCTGTCACGTATTAATTGTGAATACCTCTGAACCTCAGGATACATAACACCTTCTACATATCTCTTCTGAAACCTTTTTTATCTTCAGGGTAGCACCTTGAACACAAACAATCCATCATTCCTGTAACCTGTCCGGACCCGGAATATGAAGTGGCCAAAATTCTGGATTCCAAGTGACGTGCGGGGAAGCTTGATTATTTGCTTGAGTGGAAACACTAGGGCCCCGAAGATAACTCTTGGGAACCAGCAACCAATATTCATGCTCCTGACTTGATCTGAGATTTCTACTCCTGGTACCCATCCAAACCAGGCCCGAGTCGGAGGGGGGCCTGTCACAAACCCGGAATCTGATGCATGGAGTTGGACGCACACTTCCACGGCGTTCCTGAGTTAGACATCGAGCTTGATGCATCATTTTGGCGCACCCTCCGACTGCCTGCATCATTCCCACGCACCCTCAGGCTGCCCACGTCATTCCTACATGCCTTCCACTATGGCGCGTACCTGTGTGTGAGTCCGACCTTGACGTCAGATACCTTCAGCTCTTAAGCAGGATTCTACCACTGTTTCTCTGCCTCAGCTTTGACTCTGTTGGTTAGTACTGGTGCGTTCTTTCCTTCTGATTGCCACCTGCCTAGACCTCTGCTTGAACCTGTCCTTGCCTTCTGTTAGCCGCTTGCCGGGACCTCTGCTTGAACTTGACCTTGCCTTCAGATTGCCTCATGCCTGAACCTGACTCTACCTATGGCTGGAATGGGCCTCCTTTCCCTGCCCCGCTGCTAGCACCTCTGCTGATCGGACTGGCACTTTCCTAGTGGTCTTTGCCCAGATTTCCAAAAAGTCCTGCTAGCTGCTTGAACCCAACTGCTCTACCTCTGGGGAACGGCGGTCATCATAGATGAAGCACTGGGCTTTCTGACTGCCCGTCCTAGAACTGGTCCCTCATCTCTGGGACTGGTACCTCTACTCTAGGATCCACACAGGGTCTCACCACCCAAGGCTGCTCTCAGGACACCACTGTTAGATCGGGGCAGACCGTAACAACACGGATGACCATTCAGAGCAGAGGGACAGCCTAATGGTTAGTCCAGTGGACTGTAAACTAGGGCACCCAGGTTCATATCCCCCTACAACTCTTTATTTTAAATGCTGAGCCCTTTAGGAACAGGGAAATACCTACTGTACCTAACTGTACACAAACTTCAGTTTTGCCTGTATCATAAATAATTAAGTACAGTAGATATATGTTTTTTTGGAGGGTTCACAATTTAAAGGAAGAAAAAAAAAAAAAAAAGAAAGAACGCTGAAGTGGGAATTGAACTTGGGTCTCCTGCTTTACAGTCCACTGCACTTGCCATTAGGCTACTGCTCAGACCTACTTTCTGCTTGTTCAGAATGGCTATAATACCTGATGTTGTTGTAGAGCCTGATATTCCTTTCTAGTGTCACTTTCAGGGGTGAGGGAGGGGGACAGCAACAACTGGGAGATTCGTGAGGGGTCATGCCTTAATCCCTCCAGTGGTTAGCTGCTCATTTAGACCACCTTTCTGTATCCTGGATGTGCCTGAAACAGGTCTAAATAAAAATGTCCTTCTATTTAGACTTGGATATTTAATTATCACTGTTGGACTTCCTAATTTTGGGCCCTCCCTTGCTCTGCCCAAAACACGCCTACAACATGCCCCCTTGCTATTTGGACAAACTACAAACGTCCAAATTCTGCCGTTCCAAAATTGTAATTTGGGTGTTTTGGGCAGATGGATGGGGGTTTTTTTGGCCATTTTGAGACATCCATGTGCTTTGCAAATGAGCCTCATATTCTCACATACCCACCCACCTCCCTAGGAGCTATTTTATTAGACTGCCTTGACCCTGCATGATGATGGTGGGCAGAAAAGCATGCATGTGCAGTGGACACTGCCAAAAGCTTCTAGAATAAAATACTTCTGGGGAGCATCTCTGTACTGGGGCTCCATCAGATAATATCACCCATATGTGAGGCTATCCAGCTTATTTTCGAAAGAGACGGCCGGCCATCATCCGACACACATCGGGAGATGGCCGGCCATCTCTCAAGTCCGGCGAAATTGGCATAATCGAAAGCCGATTTTGGCCGGCCTCAACTGCAGTCCGTCGTGGAGCCGGCCAAACTTCAAGGGGGCGTGTCAGCAGGGTACAGAAGGCGAGACAGGGACGTGCTTAAGAGATGGCCAGCTTCGCCTGATAATGGAAAAAAGAAAGCCGGCCCTGACGAGCATTTGGCCAACTTTACTTGGTCCCTTTTTTTTCACAACCAAGCCTAGAAAAGGTGCCCCAATTGACCAGATGACCACCGGAGGGAATGGGGGATGACCTCCTCTTACTCCCCCAGTGGCCACCAACCCCCTCCCACCCAAAAAATAAAAATAAAAAACATTTTTTTGCCAGCCTCAAATGTCATACCCAGCTCCATGACAGCGGTATGCAGGTCCCTGGAGCAGTTTTAGTGGGTGCAGTGCACTTCAGCCAGGCGGACCCAGGTCCATCCCCCCCCTACCCGTTACACTTGTGGTGGTAAGTGTTGAGCCCTCCAAACCTCCTGAAAACCCACTGTACCCACATGTAGGTGCCCCCCCTTCACCCCTAAGGGCTATGGTTGTGGTGTACGGTTGTGGGTAGTGGGTTTTGGGGGGGTCTCAGCACCCAAGGTAAGGGAGGTATACACCTGGGAGCTATTTTTGAAGCCCACTGCAGTGCCCCCTAGGGTGCCCGGTTGGTGTCCTGGCATGTGAGAGGGACCACTGCACTGCAAATGCTGGCCCCTCCCACGACCAAATGCCTTGGATTTGGCCGGGTTTGAGATGGGTGTCCTCGTTTTCCATTATCGGCGAAAACCGATGCCGACCATCTCAAACCCGGCCATTTCTGACATTTGGCCAGCCCCAACCGTATTATTGAAACGAAAGATGGCTGACCATCTTTTTCAATAATATGGTTCGGGACCGCCTTTTGCGGTGCCGGCCATATAGATGGCCGCCCATATAGATGGCTGGTGCCGTTCGATTATGCCCCTCCATGGGGCTCATGTTTGAAAGATAAACATCCATAAAGTGCCATAAAGCACCAGTTGGATGGATTTTTTCTCAAAACATCCAAATCGGTATTTTCGAAACCTGTTTTGCAGACATCTATCTATGCATTTTGTCTGCAGAGCAGCTAAATCACAAGGAGGGACATAATCGAAAGGGACGCCCAAGTTTTGTTGAGGACGTCCTCACAAAATGTCCTGATGGAGGGGCAGGGAAACCTGTATTATTGAAACAAGATGGACGTCCATTTTTCATTTCGATAATACAGTTGGGGACGCCAAATCTTGAAATTTTGGTCGTCCTTAGAGATGGTTGTCCTTAGACTTGGTTGTTTCTGATTTTCGGCGATAATGGAAACCAAGGACGCCCATCTCAGAAACGACCAAATGCAAGCCCTTTGGTCATGGGAGGAGCCAGCATTTGTAGTGCACTGGTCCCCCTGACACGCCAGGACACCAACCGGGCACCCTAGGGGACACTGCAGTGGACTTTATAAAATGCTCCCAGGAACATAACTCCCTTACCTTGTGTGCTGAGCCCCCCAAAACCCTCCTCAAACCCACTACCCCCAACTGTACACCACTACTAAAGCCCTTATGGGTGAAGGGGGGCACCTAGATGTGGGTACAGTGGGTTTCTGGTGGGTTTTGGAGGGCTCGCTGTTTCCTCCACAAACGTAACAGGTAGGGAGGGGGATGGGCCTGGGTCCGCCTGCCTGAAGTGCTCTGCACCCACTAAAACTGCTCCAGGTACCTGCATACTGCTGTGATGGACCTGAGTATGACATCGGAGGCTGGCATAGAGGCTGGCACAAAATATTTTTAAAGATATTTTTTGAGGGTGGGAGGGGGTTAGTGACCACTGGGGGAGTAAGGGGAGGTCATCCCCAATTCTCTCCTGTGGTCATCTGGTCATTTTGGGCACCTTTTTGTGCCTTGCTCATAAGAAAAACATGATCAGGTAAAGTCGTCCAAGTGCTCTTTTTTTTTCCATTATGGGTCAAGGACGTCTATGTGTTAGGCATGCCCAAGTTCCGCCTTTGCTACGCCTCCGATACGCCTCCTTGAACTTTGGCCGTCCCTGCGATGGAAAGCAGTTGGGGATGTCCAAGATCGGCTTTCGATTATACCAATTTGGACGACCCTGGGAGAAGGACGCACATCTTCCGATTTGTGTCGAAAGATGGGCGTCCTTCTCTTTCAAAAATGAGCCTGAAGGAGACGTGTTAGGGGCGTTTTGAAGGCGAGCTTAAGACGTGCCTAATACTTGGACATTTTGCAGCTATAATGGAACAAAACCAAAACGTCTAGGGTGAAAACTTCAACATTTTGGTCTACACCTATTTTTCTAACTAATAAGACAAAAAATGTGCCCTAACTGACCAGATGACCACTGGAGGGATTTAGGGTGACCCCCAGTAGTCAAAGACCACCTCCTACCCCCCATAAAATCTGCATAAAAATAGTACTCACCTTATATGTTATAGCCAGGTCCATTAGAGCAGCATAAAGGTCCCCAGAGCAGTGTAGTGGTGGGTGCAGTGCACTGTAGGCAAGTGGATGCAGGCCTACCTGTTACACTTGTGGTGGAAACTGTGAGTCCTTCAAATCTCATCAAAACCCCACTGTACCTACATATAAGTGGTCTTTTCACCCATAAGGGCTATTGTAGTGGTGTACAGTTGGGGGTAGTGGGTTTTGGATGGGTATAGGAGGGCTTGGCAGACAAGATAGGGGAGCAGCAGTAAGACGTGTACCTGGGAGCACTTATATGAAGTCCACAGCAGTGGCCCCTAGGGTGCCCCATTGCTTTCCTGGGATGTCTGGGGGACCAGTCTGCAAAGAGGTGGGAAAATGTGGGATACAAGTGCAATAAATAAATAAATAAAATAAAAATGCTGGCCCCTCTGGCTTGATTTTGTGAGTTTTTAACCTGTGTGGGTTTTTTTTTTGTTGAAAATGGCCTAAAAAGATAAATGCACAAAGTGCAAAACTTTGTTCGAAGCATTATTTTTGAAAAGTAGATGTTTTTCTTTTTTCAAAAATGGGTATATTTTCTATTCGGATTTGGTACATTTAGCACAAAATGTCCAAAGTCCGACTTAGATGCACCATCAAAAATGCTCCGCCACGTGTTCTGTTCTCAAAGAACACCTGCTACAGGCGAGTGGTTAGGTTTACCAGATCTTCACAGAATCAAAATCTCAAACCAGCAAGTAAGTTTCCATGTGGATGGAAGCATGTTCCTTCAGAAACATTTCTAAGTATACAGGAGCAAGTTTAAGCTTGAGAGATAAAAGGCTTGCCTAACACTTTCCTGCTCTTTCAGGAAAAACTCACCTTTCCTGGCAAATAGAAAGTTGCATAGAATGGTGCAGTTAGAAGCTATATGAAAACTCTTTCAATTCAGACTTGTAAGTTACTAATCAGTACAAACATATGAAGCTTGGGATATTTCCTTTTCTGATAGCCAGCTTTAGTAGCTATCCTATTACCTGGTTCTTGATTTTAGATTTATCACATATCTATTTCAAATCCAAGCTAAGGCAAGTTACATTCAAGTACATCAACTCTGGAAAGAACACATCCCAAACGTCAGATTCCATTCATGTTCTACAGTAATAGACGATTATGCCCCTCTATGTATGAAAAGTATTTTGAATAAGTATACATCACAGGAGTCCACAGTGACATTTTATCACTAGAAAATGATTTTAAAAGTGAGGTCAGAGAGGTGAAAAATTATATTTTCTTATAACATTTCTCCCCAAATTCTTTGCAAAGCAAAACAGTTTGGGAAATGACATTCATGAATCCCTCTATTTTCTTTTTAGAAGCAACAGATCCTGTAAGTGTGACAGCAGCCATGAAGGAGGTTGAGAAACAGCTAAAGGGTCGTGGGCTGAATGTGCTGATAAATAATGCAGGGATAATGACGGAAACTACACTGGAATCGGTGGATGACAAAGACTTACTGAACGTCTTTACAACTAATGTGGTTGGGCCAATGTTGGTGACCAAGGTAGAATGCTCTTTCTTGTAATGTGTCCTTTACCATGTCACAGGAGACACTATAATTTGAGACACAAAACTGTGTCAGGTTGCAGCACAGGCAACAGCAGAGCAAACTTCTCTTACAAACTACCTCACCACAGAAGAGGTAGCAGCAGTACAAACTCCCCTCTGTTCTCCAACACAGTACTCTACCATAGAACAACAGAACAGGTAGGGTCAGTAAAAGCTTCCTCTCCACCCCCCCACCACTCCCAGTAGACACTCATGCGTGCACACACACAAACTTCAACCATAGTACAGGTAGCTGCAGCAATGCGAACTTAAGTTTCCCTCTATTATATGACTCTTCATCACATATCAGACAGTAATAATGCAAACAACCCACACACAAGCTTTACTATAGACAGGACTAGATTTAAGATTATGGCACCCATAGGCAGGAGGGAGTCAGTTCCTTTGGAGTCTAGAGAGCGCAGGGTGTCGTTCTCTTTCTAAGACTGCAAAGTGTAATGAAGTGGGATTTTGTAGTTTCTGAGCATCTTCAAAATTTGACACCCTAGGCAAATGCACATATTGCCTGTGCCTAAATCTGTCCCTGGTCACAGTAATATTACTGAGAGTATAAGTGGGGAAAGGATGCAGAGTATGGCTCATGGAATTCTACTAACAATATAAGCTTACCCAGTGCTTTTTTTGTAGAAAAAAAGGTGCCGGTACTCATTATGGGCGGGGTAACCACCTATGGCTCCACCCCATGATAGCCACACCCACATTAGCCACACCCCTTACACCAGCCATGGTGCTTATAAACAGACATAATTGAAAATATTATACTAGTATAGGAGAAACAAATAACGTGATTTTTTCATTATAAATAATTTCTGTAAGCTGTTACATCTCCAGTATATCCAGTGCAAAATAAGACAGTAGATGTAAATTCTCAAATTGGACATATTCCAAACACTAAAATGAAAATAAAATGATTTTTTTCTACCTTTGTTGTCTGGTGACTTTGTTTTTCTATATATATTGGTCCCAGTCTCTGATTCTGCTGCTCTCTATCTGTTCTCTTAACTCTGTTTCCAGGGCTTCCTTTCCATTTTTTTCTTTACTTTCCTCCTTTCTTCTTCATTTCTTGCCTTACATCCATAAGAAAAAGCTGGGTCCTCCTCCGTGGAATTGACTGGAGGAGGTATAACACGGATCCAGCTTTTGCCCCTATTTTCTCCATCCATGTGCAGTTTTTCTGCGAAGAAATGCAAAGTGATGCACTTAGGGAGTAGAAATCCACGGGACGTATGTGTTAGGCGGTGAGAGTCTGGTAGGTACGGACGGGGAGAGGGATCTTGGGGTGATAGTATCTGAGGATCTGAAGGCGATGAAACAGTGTGACAAGGCGGTGGCCATAACTAGAAGGTTGCTAGGCTGTATAGAGAGAGGTGTGACCAGCAGAAGAAAAGAGGTTTTAATGCCCCTGTATAAGTCGTTGGTGAGGCCCCACCTGGAGTATTGTGTTCAGTTTTGGAGGCCGTATCTTGCTAAGGATGTAAAAAGAATTGAAGCGGTGCAAAGAAAAGCTACAAGAATGGTATGGGATTTGCGTTACAAGACGTATGAGGAGAGACTTGCTGACTTGAACATGTATACCCTGGAGGAAAGGAGAAGCAGGGGTGATATGATACAGACGTTCAAATATTTGAAAGGTATTAATCTGCAAATGAACCTTTTCCAGAGATGGGAAGGCGGTAGAACTAGAGGACATGAAATGAGATTGAAGGGGGGCAGACTCAAGAAAAATGTCAGGAAGTATTTTTTCACGGAGAGAGTGGTGGATGCTTGGAATGCCCTCCCGCGGGAGGTGGTGGAGATGAAAACGGTAACGGAATTCAAACATGCGTGGGATAAACATAAAGGAATCCTGTTCGGAAGGAAGGGATCCTCAGGAGCTTAGCGGAGATTGGATGGCAGAGGCGGGGCTGGTGGTTGGGAGGCGGGGTTAGTGCCCTGAAAATGACAGATACAAATCAAGGGGCTGGTGGTTGGGAGGCGGGGCTAGTGCTGGGCAGACTTATACGGTCTATGCCCTGAAAAAGACAGATACAAATCAAGGTAAGGTATACACAAAAAGTAGCACATACGAGTTATCTTGTTGGGCAGACTGGATGGACCGTGCAGGTCTTTTTCTGCCGTCATCTACTATGTTACTATGTTCCCTTTTCCCTCATCTCCATCCATGTGCATCTTCTTCTTTCTTTCCTTCCCTCCATCCATGTCCAGCACTTCTCCTCTGTCCTACCCTCCATCCATGTCCAGCATTTCTCCTCTCTTCCCTCCCCTGTATCCATATAAAGCAATAATTCTCTCTCCCCGCTCCTCCATCCAAGTCCAGCATTTTTCCTCTCTCCCCATCAACCCCATCCATCTATATCCAGCAATTCTCCTCTATCTCCTGCTCTCCTCTCCATCCATTTCCAGCATTTCTCCTCTTTTCCCTGCCCTCCCATCTATGTTCATCTCCTTCCTCTCTTCCCTCCCCTCCATCCATGTCCAGCATGTCTTCTCTCTCCCCTGCCCTCCCCTCCCATGTCCAGTGATTCTCCTCTGTCCCGTCCTCCCCTGCCATCCATTTCCAGTGATTCTCCTCTCTCCCCTTCCATCCATGTCCAGTGAATCTCTCTTCCCTGACCTCCCCTCCCATCCATGTCCAATATGTCTCCTCCTTCCCCTGCCCTCCCCTCCCATCCATGTCCAGTGATTCTTCTTTGCCCCCTGTCCTCACCTGCCATCCATGTCCAGCAATTCTTCTCTGCCCCCTGTCCTACCCTGCCATCCATGTCCAGCGATTCTCCTCTCTCCCCTGCCCTCCCCTCCCATCCGTCCAGCAATTCTCTCTTCCCTGCCCTCCCCTCCCATCCATGTCCAACGATTCTCCTCTCTCTCCTGCCCTTCCCTCCCATCCATGTCCAGCAATTCTCTCTTCCCTGCCCTCGCCTCCCATCGATGTCCAACAATTCTCTCTTCCCTGCCCTCTCCTCCCATCCATGTCCAGCAATTCTCTCTTCCCTGCCCTCCCCTCCCATCCATGTCAAGCGATTCTCCTCTCTCCCCTCCATGTCCAGCAATTCTCTCATCCCTCCCTCTCCTTCCGTCGATGTCCAGCAATTCTCTTTTCCCTGCCCTCCCCTCCCATCCCATCGATGTCCATCAATTCTCCTCTCTCCCCGCCCTCCCCTCCCATCGATGTCCAGCGATTCTCCTCTCTCCCCTGCCCTCCCCTCTCTCATGTCTAGCGATTTTGCTTCCCCCAGCCCATCCTCCTCCCAGCCCGTCCTCCTCCTCCACTGCCTGCCAGCGAAGCGATAGAAAGGCTGCCAGCGTCGGACTCAGCAGTGCGAACAGTGCAGCAATTGGAGGCTGGCAGCATTGGAGCTCCCCTCTGTGAGCCCTGCCTATGCGGAAACCGGAAGTTGAAACAACGTAGGCGGGACTCATAGAAGGAAGCTCTGACGCTGCCAGCCTCTCTCAATCGCTGCACCGTTCGCGCTGCTGAGTCCGATGTAGTAGTAAGTAGGGGAGTGACAGGAAGAGTGCAGGACTCGCCGGGGGAAAAAAGGTGCCGGTACGCTGCACCGGTGTGTACCAGAACAAAAAAAGCACTGAGCTTACCCCCAACATGGTGCTCTAGCACAGAGGTTCAGCAAAAAGCACACTCTTTTAGAGGCAGACCTGACATCTTTAACCTTGCACTAAAAGAACAGTGGGGTCCTTTTACAAAGGCGCACTGAAAAATGGCCTGCGGTAGTATAGACGCGTGTTTTGGGCCATTCCTGGGTACCAGTATGGAATATCTGGGTTTATGTGGCTGGCTGTCCCTTATCCAGTTAAGTACAATATTCAGCATGTAACTGCCTAAGTGAAACCAGACAAAGGTAGGTCTGTGTTTTATATTGTCCTATTTCTCCAGTTAACATAGGTGGTTAAGTGCTGAACATTGGCACTTAACTGATAAGTGCTGTCTCCGCCCACAAAATTGCTGGCTATGGCTTTAGCGGTTAGTGCTGATATTCAGCAATACTAACCAGTTAGGTGCCGCTAAATATCAGCTGATAACCTCAAAAAAGCCATTTAACTGGGCAGGAGCCTCACCAGCCTGGTTAAATTGCTCTGAATTTTGACCTCAAAGTGAATTACAGTAATCAAGCTTCATTTTTCAGTTCTGTCAGTACTCTGGGATGTATATCATCCGGTCCAGGTGATTCAATTTGTCAAATTTTACATCTTCCTGGTTTACAGAGATTTGGCTCTGTTTCTCTGGCTCATCAGCATTGAATACCATTTCTGGTACTGACGTCTCTCCCACATCTTCTTCGATGAATACTGAAGTAAAAAATTAATTCAGTCTCTCCACTATGGCCTTGTCTTCCCTGATTGCCCCTTTTACCTCTCGGTCATCTAGTAGTCCAACTGATTCTTTTACCTGCTTCTAATATACCTAAAAAAGTATTTACTGTGTGTTTTTGCCTCCAATGCAATCTTTTTTCAAAGTCCCTCTTTGCCTTCCTTATCAGCATTTTGCATTTGACTTGCCATTCCTTATGCTGTTTCCTATTATTTTCAGTTGGATCCTTCTTCCATTTTCTGAAGGATTTTATTTTAGCTCTAATAGCTTCCTTTACCTCAGTTTGGCCTTCATTCCTCATTTTGTAATACATTAAATATATCTGGTCTGGGCTTCCAGGATGGTATATTTGAATATTTTTTTTATTATTTGCAAATCTTTCTATACAGCTCTAGCTGACAGGCAGAGCAGAACGGTGTACAGGCTAACATAGAAAACAGGAAAGGAACTCCATCAATGTAAAGGTAGTTAATTAACTTTAAAGACAGGTAAAGCTAAAAGAAAGCAAACACACACACACAAGCAGAGTTAAGGGGTAATATTGATAGTTTCAATCAGATTGTTTCTCCTCATCCAAATGGAATAGCATCCATGCCTGATGTTGTACATTTTTGACCTTTACAGCTGCTCCTCTAATTTTTTTTTACCATTCCTCCTAATTTTATCATAGGCTCCTTTATGAAAGTTATATGCTAACATATTGGATTTCCTGTGTGTACTTACTCCAGAGATTATATCAAATCTGATCACGTTATGATCACTGTTATCAAGTGGCCCCCGGCACCATTACCTCCTGCACCAGATCATGCGTTCCACTAAGGACTAGTTCTAGAATTGTTTCCTCATTTGTTGGTTCCTGAACCAGCTGCTCCATAAAGCAGTCCTTGATATCATCAAGGAATTTTACCTCCTTAGCATGTCTTGATGTTACATATTTACCCAGTCAATATCAGGATAATTGAAATCACCTATTATTTTGTTCTCCAGTTTATCCTCCCTAATTTCTGATAACATTTCTGCATCTATCTGTTCATCCTGGCCAGGTGAATGGTAGTACACTCCTATCAGTATCTTTTTCCCCTTTGCACATGGAATTTCTATCCATAGGGTTTCCAAGATGTGTTTTGTGTCCTGCAAAACTTTTAGTCTATTCGATTCAAGGCCCTCCTTAACCTATAATGCTACCCCTCCACCAATTTAATAAATCCTACCACTCCACAGTGGCATACCAAGGGTGGGGCAGTGGGTGTGGTCCACCCCGGGTGCAGCCACTAAGGGGATGCATTGAGCAGTCATGGAGCTGCATCTACAGGCACCCAGCTGTCAGTTCTGCCAGTCCCCTGCCCCTTCTGATATCAACTTCCTGTTCCAGGGCAGGAGACCAGTAGAACCAACAGTTGCACACCTATAGACACAACTCCATGACTGCTCAATGCACCCACTTACTGCTTGGAGGAGGGTGGAGGGAGGGCGAGGGTGGGGACATAGAGTGACGCACCTAGAGGAGGAAGTGCTCTGCCCCTGGTAGAAACCAAGATATGTATGCCACTGTCACTGCAATATAATTTGTACCCTGGTATGACAGTGTCTCATTGGTTATCTTCTGTCCACCAGGTCTCAGAGATGCCTATTAGATCTATCTTTTCACTTAGTGCAATATATTCTAACTCTCCCATCTTGTTTCTTAGGCTTCTGGCATTTGCATACAGATATTTCAAGCAATGTTTGTTGTTCCTATTGAATGTGGCAGAGATTATAAGCTCTAGCAGTGAGTTGCTGCTTGCTTTGGTTTATATGCTGTAAACATGACATGTAGAGACCCTAGGGTCCATCTGTAAGGGTGCTCGCGTTGACACCTAGTGGCTCTACTAAAGCAACATGCATTTACTTTACTTTTACCTCATTGGTTGTAGAAAGAAGGAGGATCTCCTTTGACCAGTATTACAATCAGAGGAGGAGACTAGTTTTGGAGGGAACTTGGCTCTTGCTATTTGAATAGCAGCTGAATATCACTTCTACCTGAATAATGCCAGGTGTTCACCATAGTATCTGGATATTTATGGTCAGCCACTATTTGGTTATTGCTTCTGAACATCCAGATTTTTTTTTTTTTTGCCTGTGGCAACTGATGTTTAAAAAATGTAGGAGGGAAACTTTTATTGAGGGCATCTTTTGTGCTACAAACTTCTGCCATCATGACTGAAAGTGAAAGACCAATCACTGAACCATCCAGAGTCCAAGATTTCAACTAAGATATATTACTTTGTCTTATTTGTATGCTTTCCTCCTGCCATGTCTTTCCATTTGGATTTTCATTGTGAACACATGTAGTTGCTTGTCTTTAAAATGGCAGTTTTGAAATCTCTTTACAAAGGTAAGTAAGTTGTCAAATAATTACACTCATTTTAGTGCTGGAGTTAACTGTTCCAGGATCTGAGGGCATCACTGCAGGAAATGCAACAGACCAATGCCAGAAGCACCCTAAAAATACAGCTCCTAGGGCAATGCTCCAGTCACCCTGACCTAATCCCAACCTGCCTTACTGATTTGACTAAATAGCTTTGAAGAGAATCCTTTCTGGCATCATGTTTTCAATGGGATTAGAAAAATGCACCTACTGTAAATTGTATTTCAAATCCACATGTATTATTTTACAGATAAATTCTAAGCAAGTGCAATAGTTCATGGGTATATTGCACCCTTGCCAATTACATAAAGGCTCTTGAAACTTACCCCTTACCGTTTGTGTCTTATTGCAGGCATTCTTGCCCTTACTGATGAAGGCAGCTGAGGAGAATTCCCAGGCACATATGAACTGGACCAGAGCTGCTATGATAAATATGTCAACTATTCTGGGATCTATAAAACTCAATGCAGAAAGTTTTCTGATGAAGCCTGTACTCTCCTACCGTTGCAGTAAGGTATGTAATCCTAAATTCCAACCAAAGACAAGCTAGTAACATTCTGTTTTGTTCTATTCTACCTCCTTTCCTTCTATATACTATGGCAGTGCTTCACAATCTTTTTGTGACTGTGACCCCATGATTGTGGCCAAAGTACTGGCCTGCTTATCCAACATTGCTGCCTGGATGTCCAACCGTCACCTGAAACTAAACATGGCCAAGACGGAACTTATTGTGTTCCCACCCAAACCCACTTCTCCTCTCCCTTCACTCTCTATCTCAATTGATAACACCCTCATCGTCCCCGTCTCATCTGCCCGCAACCTTGGTGTCATCTTCGACTCCTCCCTCTCCTTCTCTGCGCATATCCAGCAGGTAGCCAAGACCTGTCGTTTCTTCCTCTATAACATTAGCAAAATTCGCCCCCTCCTCTCCAAGCACACCACTCAAACTCTCATCCACTCTCTCATTACTTCTCGCCTTGACTACTGCAACCTACTCCTCACCGGCCTCCCACTTAGCCATCTATCCCCCCTTCAGTCCATCCAGAACTCGGCCGCACGTCTTATCTTCCGCCTCAACCGATATACTCATATCACCCCTCTCCTCAAGTCACTTCACTGGCTTCCGATCAGATACCGCATACAGTTCAAGCTTCTCCTACTCACCTACAAATGCACTCGATCTGCAGCCCCTCCTTACCTCTCTACTCTCATCTCCCCTTATGTCCCCACCCGTAACCTCCGCTCTCTAGACAAATCCCTCCTTTCAGTACCCTTCTCCACCACCGCCAACTCTAGGCTTCGCCCTTTCTGCCTCGCTTCACCCCATGCTTGGAACAAACTCCCTGAGCCCATACGCCGGGCCCCCTCCCTACCCATCTTCAAATCATTGCTCAAAGCCCACCTCTTCAATGTCGCCTTCGGCACCTAATCACTACACCTCTTCTCAGGAAATCTTAACTACCCCAACTTGACATTTTGTCCTTTAGATTGTAAGCTCTTCTGAGCAGGGACTGCCCTTATTTGTCAATTTGTACAGCGCTGCGTAACCCTAGTAGCGCTCTAGAAATGTTAAGTAGTAGTAGTAGTAGTAGTAATTGTGGCCAAATAAAATTGTGTGACCCGCTGAAGGTGTAGAATAATGATGCATCTATGGAGATCCCAACTAGGTCATGACCCCAAAGATAGATTTTGTGACCACATTTGGGGTCCCAAACCACAGTTTGGGAAGCTCTGTACTTTGAGGTAATTCTATAAAGTATTTTCCACATGTATAGCATGCTTTACATTTGGAAAATAGCTATTAAAATTGCATGGGGGTTTACTTTCATATGAGTAAACATGCTGATAAGAGCATGCATACTTTTATCAGTCTGCATGTAAGCATTCCTGGAAACATTTGTGCAGAACTAGGGTGAGTTGCAACATATGTACTGTGAAAGGAAGAGCTACCAAGGATTCTCTCTGTCAGGATAGCTCTCCCAAGAAACAGACTCAGAGACCAGTTTCTTCTAAACCAGTTCCAGGATGGTCTTGCCTGCCGCTGCCGCTCCTCGGCAGTGGCCTAAGGGCTCACGAATTTCGGTTCTGCCTCGAGGACCCAACGCCTATCTACGCATATGAGGGATTTACTCTGGGCTGGGTCCTGGACCTTTAAGGACATCCTCCGCCCTGTGCCCCGCCCCCTCTTGGGGTCGTCGCCGCCATTCCCCTCCTCCATCGGGCCCCCCTCCTTCTTACCGGGCCCGTGCAGCGCCTCTCTCCTCTGTCCGAAGGCGCTGCACGGGCAAGAAGAAAGCTGATGCCTGCCTTCGCCCAGCTTCGGTCGCGCGTCTCTCTCCTCCTGGGCCCGCCCCTGTCTGACGTCGGTAGCTCTTCCTTTCACAGTACATATGTTGCAACTCACCCTAGTTCTGCACAAATGTTTCCAGGAATGCTTACATGCAGACTGATAAAAGTATGCATGCTCTTATCAGCATGTTTACGTAGGTTACCAACGTCAGACAGGGGCGGGCCCAGGAGGAGAGAGACGCGCGACCGAAGCTGTGCGAAGACAGGCATCAGCTTTTCTTCTTGCCTGTGCAGCGCCTTCGGACAGAGGAGAGAGGTGCTGCACGGGCCCGGTAACAGGGAGGGGGGCCCGGTGGAGGGGGGGAATGGCGGCGACGACCCCAAGAGGGGGCGGGGCACAGGGCGGAGGATGTCGGGAGGTGGAGCTGAGGGGAGACAGAGTAGTGAGGAAGGGAAGGGGGCCGGGGCTGTGCGAAAACAGGGTTGAAAGATCTTGCAAAGAGTGGCATGAAGTTCTGGGGACCATTTCTTCCTCCTGCTCCTGGATTTATTGCCATGAAAATAAAACCTGAAAATCAATTTTTTTCAGGGAGAGCTGAATTCTTCAATAATGTCTTGGCATTCAACTCGTGCCCCAGCCCACCTTCTAAGTTTATGTTCTCTGTTGCTGATCGAGAGACAGATGATGAAGCCTTTATTTTTTTCTCCTTCTAAGCAACATGTGTTTTGTTTGCAGTCTGAGGACGGGGATGCATGCCTAGAAAAAAAATATTTTTGAACTCCTTGGGGCTTGTAGAGGCTTCTGTTTATGGATTGTGCCTTTCAGTTTCCTTTTGACCAATCACAGCGCTATTAGCTCTGCTAATGCGCTGGGATTGGCTCACAGTTTGTTTGTTTTTTCACTTTACAATTTTTCCTGGCACAGAGCTGTCCTAACGAGAGGTCCAGACCTCTCGTTAGATTTCATGCCTTTTTCCTGCGTAAAGGCAATCGGAAAAGGTTAGTGCATCTCGTTTCAATGGGGTTTTCACACTAATTGCTCATCTCCATTCCGTTTTCGTTAGCTGCTGGCTTCCTCGGTAAAAGCCCTTTGATGCATGCAACGGATCAAATTTTCCTCGTTGGAGGGTCATTAAAGGCTCATTAAGCTTTAGTGCATCTGCCTCTGGGTGACTAAAGGGGTAGTCAGGATTGGGCAGCTCCACCATAAAGGAGAAATCAAGGCATTTTACATTCTAAAAGAGATTTATGGCTTGGAACAAAAAAAAAAAAAATTTAGGTACTTGCAATTGAAGCACTACCTTCAGAAGCAGAAGTGGCGACTAGCCCTGCAGGAACGGAAAACAAATTTCAAGGCATTATGCTCAGGCCTACTAGGGAAGAATGGTATCTTTACATTACATTACATTATATTAAAAAGATCTTATAACCCACAGTTACTATTCAGGTTCAAAGTGGCTAACAATAAGAGCAACTAGTCAGAAACTAGGAATTACATTAAAACAAAAATTATAAAAATCAGCACAACAACAATTAAACAATGCTGACTAAAACAATATCAGATACCCTATGGTCATTACAGGCCTAATACATATTTTCTAAAAAAAAATGTTTTCAATAGTTTTCTAAAGCAAAGATAATCTATAGTTCCCCTAATAGATAGAGGTAGAGCGTTCCAGATTAGTACTACCTGGAGATTTAATAGATTTCAGCAATGGAAATCCCAAAAGTAGTTTTTCTCTCATATTCCTTAAGGGTAAACCTGACAACAGTTGGAAATGATCTGCCATATTTGTAGGTAATTCTCCATATAAAACTTATAAACAAAAACACAAACTTTAAAATGTAACCTAGCTTCAATGTTATTTTATCAGTAGGGGAGTTATTGAATCATATTTAGTTGCAGAGCAAATCAATCTAGCTGCTGGATTTTAAACCAACTGAAGTCGAGATTTCTGAGACTTAGTGTAACCTAAGGGACCCTTTTACAAAGGTGCGTAAGGGCGTACGCATGTGCAGAGTACATCAAATTGGCATTACTGCCCAGCTAGCAGTGCGTCTGGCGGTAATTCCGAGTTTGGCGCATGCCGAAAACACGTGGTAGAAAATAATTTGTCAGTTGGCGCACGCTGGATGGTTACTACGCGAGCCCTTACCGCTAAGTCAATGGAAGGTGTTAAGGGTTCAGGCCATAAATAGATGTGCGCTGGTTTTCATCTTGCTGCACATCCATTTCCCGGCTCAAAATACCCCCACTTTTTTCCAGATGCGCTGGAGAAATGGTCCAGCGCGCATCCAATAAATGCGCCCACACTACCACAGGCCACGTTTTGGTGCACCTTTGTAAAAGGTCCCCTAAGACAGTAACATTACAATGGTCCAACTGTGAAAGGACTAAGGATTGAACAGTAAGTCTGAATACTTGTAGTTCAAAAAACTTTCTAACTGCTCTCAATTTTTTCATGAGTATAAATTAGTTCCTAATAATCGTATCTACTTGATTTCTCAATGTGAGAAGACTGTCCACTTCTACTCCAAAGATTCAGGAAGAACTTTCCAATTTATAATTCAAATCTGATAGCCATAAAGTCGGGTACCTATCCTGCAAATCTGGTTTCCCGATCCAAAAAAATTTTGTCTTAGTTGTATTCAATTTCAATTTATGAGAAATAACCCAATTCTCTATTAATTCCAGACAATGTAATAATTTCAATTGAGTATAATTTTCAGACTTAGAGAATGGAAAGAAAACGGTAATGTCATCAGCATAAACATACAATTGAATATTGTTCTTCTCTAGAACTGCCCTTTATGACTGCATCAAAATGTTGAATAGGGTGGGAGAGAGAGGTGAGCCTTGAGGGACACCACAATGAGCCCCTTCTCCTGGGCTTAGATAATTCTCTCACTTTAACTATATAAGATCTTGTCTCTAAAAAAAAAAACCCTGAAACCAACTGAGAACTTGTCTTGAATTCCAAATTCATGGAGGATATTTAGCAATAATTGGTGGTCGGCCAAGTCAAAGGTGCTAACTAGTAAGATCAACTTGTATTATTAAAGATCAACAGCCCTGACTCAACATCCAACTGCCAAGAGCAATCAGTGAGCTCACCACTATTTCTGTACTGAACCCTTTTTGGACCAAGACTGGGTGATATGAAGTAGCTGAAACTTATCTAAGTAAGAGTCCATTTGACTGGTAACCCATCCTTCCATAGTTTTTATCAGCAGAGGAAACGAGGCAACTGGACAATAATTGGTAAGATAGAAACATCATCCTTTTTATTCTTCAGTATAGGTCTCAAAACAATTTTGCCTCCGGTGGGGGGAAAAAATGTCAGCTGCCAGATGACTAGTTATCCAATCTGAGATAATAAAAAGAAATGATGGAGAAGTAAATTTCATCAGATAAACTGGACAAGGGTCTAAAACACACTTAGATTTGGCATATCTGAATAGTAGTCCCTTCCTTCTTCCCTCCTCCCTACCTGATCACTACACATTACTAATTGTATCTGATATCTTGTTATGATAATGTCAACAAATCTATGTAAGCCATATTGAGCCTGCAAATAGGTGGGGGAATGTGGGATACAAATGCAATAAATAAATAAATAAATAAATAAATAAATAAATAAATAAATAGTCGTATAATATCATTAGGTGATGGCAAATCAAACTGACACCAAAGTGATCAACAGGACAAGCTGAAGGATTTGAATCTCCCAATGTAGGATACAGTTATATATGATTGGGGGAAGGGGAGGAGAATTGAGGGGGTCCTTCAGAAGAGAAACATTGGGGATAAATATATAACAAAATCAGTAAGATTTCTATAGCAGCAAATTAAGTTGAAATTGGTTATAAATTACTGTACAGATGACATTTAATGCCTCTTAACCTGCATAAAATGTATGGAGGACGTGCTCCTCACAATGCTGAAGAAAATGTGGGGAGAGGGGAACTACGTATGTAGGAATGCAGAAACATATTTGAGACCATTAGATTTTTTTAAACATTCTGGATTGGTTGAGTTTAACATTTTCTTCTTTGGGGAAATCACATGACAAAGGGCATCCACTGGATTTTTATTACTTTACCTTAATTCTCTAGATTGTAATTTTTCTGTTACATACTGTAAGGTTATTATTGGTCAGATCATTATTTGGTAGAATTTATAATCAGATGGAAAGAGATTGGGAAAAGGAGAGCAAATGATTAAAATATGCAGTGGAAAATAACTAGGGGTAAGATTAATCAAATTAAATTTTGGAACAAAATGGATGAACTGAATTTTGAAGGAAGATCACTTTTTTTCTGATTGGAATGTGAATAGTGAGTTAGTGTTGAATGATATTGCCCATTGATAACTAGGAGGGTTATGAGGAGAGAATCAGATAAGTGGTTTGATGAGGAGTTGAAGTTATTGAAACGGCATGTAGAAAAATAGAAAAGGAGCTAGAGGAAAAACCGTAACAGGAGCTAAATTATTATCTCAGCAAGGGCTTCTTTCCAGAAACAGGTGGTAGTATAGTTCTAACACCCATCCCTAAAAACTCTAAGGAAGATTTACAGGATGCTGTGAACTATGGACCAGTGGCATCGATTCTGTTGTTGATAAAGATCATGGAAGGTTGGGTAGCAATTCAGTTAGAAGATTATTTTTCTAAATTTGACCTGTTGTATTATTCACAATCAGGGTTCTGAAAAGGACATAGTACAGAGAGCATTGTAGTATCAATTAACACCCCTCTTGCCTCTAAAGGGAAGCTAACCAAAATAGAAGACTGAAAGAAAGCCCTTCTGGCAAAGGAAACACTCTTGAGATTAGTTTTTCTCTTTTATAATAATGCTAACATTTATTAGAGTAAATAAATGGTTACAATAAAAATTCTTTTATCCCAGTGTTACAGAAAATTGAATTCTTATTTATATCAGTCCAAATTTCAGTATAAGGAAACGAAAACCTCTCTCTCTCTCTCTCTCTCTCTCAGTGTTTCCTTTGGAAGCTTAACAAAACCTGACTACCACAAGTTGTGCTTGTCAGATTACTGAAGCCTAATTTTGTCCAATCACTTAATGCCTTATATTTTCTCTCTTACTTATCTGGTATTCTTTAACTCTGACCTCTAAGGTCACCTTCACGTAATTCTATTTCTTTGGTATTTTTCTCAAATATCCATCATTTGCCCTTTGTAACCTCCTTCCCTCGAATACTTATCACTCATATCTGACCTTCACTGAAAATGTCTCTGTGTTAATTCAGAGTCTGTTTGAAACAAACAAAGGTTTTAAAGTTTATGGCCTATTATTTTAGGGCAAGCAAACCTGTCTGTTAACTTGGCCCTGAGAAAGCCAAAAAGACACATGTTATAGGTATAGATCATAGATAAGGGAATAAGTTATATATACAAAACTGGCTGATCTACAAAACCATACAGCTTTATACTAAACACCATCTTGGGTGCAATGGTCACTCAAGGGAGATACATGTTGAGAGGTCAAAATACAGTAGTTATCTAGTTTGACCTGTCTAGCGAATTTGATCTAGTAGATCATTCTATTTTTTTTGGCATTGTTGGATAGTTTTGGTGTACTGTATATGGAGGTAGTAATGTAGTGGTTCAAGGGATTTCTGATGGATAGGAATTACAGAGTTAAAATGCAAGGTGTTCTATCAGACAGTTGGATACCTGTTTGTGGGGTACCTCGGAGCTTGCCTCTCTCCAACATGTTGTTGGAGCAGTTGAAATAATTTTTTTTTACATATATGCTGATGATATTACTATACTTTTACCAATTCCTAATGCATGTATGAATATTTTGAGTGAAATTCAAAAATGCATCAATATTTTTGAAAATTGGGCAAAGGAATTCCGATTGAAACAATCAGAAGAAAAAATTCCTTTGGCTAGCTAGGCTCTCAAAAAGAGATTGAGGGAAAAGAAACATTTTCTATCAATAAGATGCAATTTAAATTTGAAATTTCTTCCAGGATTTTAGGAAATTGGAGGAAAAGTCCATAGTCTGCTATTGGGACAGACATGGGGAAGCAACTGCTTGCCCTGGGATTTGTAGCATGGAATGCTGCCATGAATTGGGTTTCTGCCAGGTGCTTGTGACCTAGCTTGGCCACTGTTGGAAACAGAATACTGGGCTAGATGGACCATTATGGTCAAGCAGTAAATTAACAATGATTAATCAAATTAATAAGGTAGTAAAATATTCTCTTATTATCAAGAAAATTAAGATTGATTCATAAAAACTTTGAACAACAATCTTTTAGACTTATAGTACAATCTCTGTTATTATTGAAATTAGATTATTGCAATGTGGTATATGTGGGATGCACCAATACTTTATTGAAGAGGTTGCAAACTGCAGAATTTAGCTACAAGAGTGATTTATTTTCTTTTAGATTGGATATATCTATTACTCATTATTATGAGTTACATTGGCTCCCAGTTATAGCAAAATGTCATTTTAAGTTGTATACACTGATTTTTCAGGCTGTATAAGGAAATATTCCTGTTTATTGGATGGGATTTTTCTCTGTATTGAAAAGACAGCTTCTGAAGGGGCAAATATCTTTGTTATTTCCTACAGTTAAGTCGGTTAAATTTCTTAAACAACTTTCGGCTTCAATTCTGTATCAAGTCGCAGCAATATGGAATTCTCTTCTTTCTTCTGTTCACTCTGTCTTATTTGTTGTCCTTCCATAAACAATTGAAGATGGTTTTGCTTAAAAAATATGTGAAATGATGAGCCAGCCTTCACCTGGTAGGTCCTGGTGGTTAGGAAGCTGGCTAGCCAGGATAAGACATTCCCACTGACACCAAAGTGATCGAGAAGCCTCAGCAGGATTGCATGGTCTACCGCAAGAGCCACACGGTAGCTGTGCGGCAGCTACATTTTGGCATGCGTTGGGCGCACGTAGACGTTTATGCAGCTTAGTAAAATGGCCCCTGTGTCTTGGAACTTTTAAAGGGAACTGCCCTAAAGGTGCTTTGTTTTTTTCTTTTGGACATAGGACTTAAAAAGCAGGATTGCTGGAAGTGAGCATTATGAGATTTGAGCTTTACCATTACTGATTGGATTTGTGTTAACTGCCGAGTTGGCAGTTTTATTTTCTTCAATTTGGTACCAAAGCAAGCATGCCTGAGCACCAGGGCTTCCAGCTACTGGCAGTTACATAACCTTTTCTACATTGGACTCTAATTTGTTGAGGATATTTACTACCTAAGTTAGTATTCCTGGACGGACACTGCACTACAAGAATATTTACCTACAAGGAGAGATCTCTTTAGCATGTATCCCAGGCAATGCAAGTCTAAGCGTGAAAGTGAATATTTTAATAAAATATGTGTGTATACATCTCCAAATTCTATAAAGTTGCTTGCCCACAATTATGCTTAATGTTCAAGGTGAGTTGCGTGTTGTGCTTAATTTAATGAGGCGCTAACTGGTATTAATGAGCAATAATATGCTAATTGGCACCAATTAGGAGTTGCACATGCAACTGCCCTTAATATTCTAGAAGTTGGGTGTACAAGGATGTGGATATGGGAGGGGCATGGGCGGGTCAGGGGCATGCCTAGGGCAAGCTTGTGCAGGTTATACAGAATACTAACATGCGTCTAACTGACATCAGTTAGGCGCACGCACTTATGTCCAAAGTTACACACGTAAATTGACACAGTAATATTCTGTTAAAGCAATTATGCACATAATTGCTATTATAGAATTTGTGCTTAGCACATTCTATCTGGGCACCTAACATTAGGCGCCCTTTCTTGAATTTAACCCATATATCAGGTGTTCTGATATATTCTGAAGGCTAATTTTATAAATACTCTGTTTCATCATAGTCTTGAAACTCTTTTGTTCTGTTGCTGCATATAATTTATCCACTGCCATTACTATATTAATTATATTCATATCTGCTCTTGTCCCTTTTAATTGAATCCCTAAACTATCACAATCTTATATTTATAATATCCCCATACAGACCATATTCTGTTCTTTCCATGTATATAGTCTATTATATGAACCATTGAAAAGCCTGATCTGGAAGTGGACTAAGTCAGGTTGTGTGACCAAAGTATTTCTTTTCTTGTTCCAGTAGTGATCAAAGATGTTTCCATGCAGAACTGCATGATCTACTGTTTGGGAACAACAGGATTTTACTGTCAATATAATTTCATCTTCAGATGCTATACTTAAATTGGAGACCAAGTCTAGAGTACTTGGAATTATTTTGGACTCAAGGCTTAATTTTGGACATCAAATTAATGCGTTAGTCAAAAAAAAATCTTCTTTTCCTTACGTTGACCAAGATCAATAAGATCTTTGAGTCCTGCCTGCTTTAGAATGGTAGCACAAGCTATTTTAGTGCCTCAATTAGATTATTGTAACTCACTTTATTGCTCATTAACTATAAGACTAAAGAAAAAACTTAAACCTCAGCTAAGTCGATTTACAATTTGGGAAGATACAGCGAAGCTACCCTGTTACTTAATGACTTGCATTGGTTAAAGACTGACAATCGCATACATTTTAAATTTGCTTACTTGTTTTACAAAAGTCTTTATGGGCTGATTCTGTAAATAATAACTCAGGAGCTCTTTTACAAAGGCGTAGTAGGCTCTATGCACAGGCAGCACATGCCAAAACAAGACTACCACCAGGCTAGCATGTCCCCCTGGTGGTAATTTTGGATTTGGTGGGCACCCATACAGCTGAAAAAATTATTATTTTTATTTTCTACCACTCGTGGAGTTTCTGGCATTAATCAGCAGTTGGCGTGTGCTGACCAGTCACCACACGTGTAGTACATGTGCCCTTACCACTAGATCAATGGGTGACATTAAGCGCTCAGGCAATAAATAGGCACATGCTGGTTCCTGGCCCATTGAAAAGAAGCCCTTTTTCCCAGATCCTGTAAAAACTGGCCTGGCATGCACCAAAAACACGTGCCCACACTACCGCAGGCCACTTTTTGCCTTGGCTTAGTAAAAGGACCCCTCAGTCGCGATACCATGGTTTAACGAAGAACTGAAAAAAACTAAAAACACAAGTTAGGAGGCTTGAACGAGCATGGAATAAAATAAAAGATGAATACACACTTAATGTATGGAAACAAATGCAAAGAAGATACAAATTTGCAATAAGATGAACCAAAAAGGTCATACTACAAAACTAAAATAGGGCCAGACTACAAAGACATGCATAAACTTTTCCAACTCTTGAACAAACTACTAGATACCACACCGGTTACCACAACCAACACAGACACCCCATCAGCAGACAACCTTGCTAAATACTTCAACGAGAAAATTATAAAGCTACGAATCACGTTACTACTTAATACCACCGACCATGAAAAATTCATTGACTGTCTGGACCCAATCCCCGATGAATATCCAGCAGACCAAATCTGGACAAACTTCGCTCTACTTACTGATGAAACCGTCACCCAAGTGATCAACAGGTTCGCCAAATCCCACTGCAAACTGG
Organism: Microcaecilia unicolor; assembly: GCF_901765095.1. Taxonomy (NCBI): domain Eukaryota; kingdom Metazoa; phylum Chordata; class Amphibia; order Gymnophiona; family Siphonopidae; genus Microcaecilia; species Microcaecilia unicolor. The sequence goes on from NC_044035.1 coordinate 184,018,990, forward strand.
ACATATGCCCCAACAACAATAAAATCCGCCCCTCAACGCTTCATAACAGACTTTACGTCGTACCTAAACTACATGTTACAACACGGACTCATCCCCAAGGATAAAGGAAACATACTAATCATCCCAATACCTAAAGATTCAAAGAAAAAAAGCAAATGACATAACCAACTACCACCCGGTAGCATCTATCCCTTTGGTAGTCAAACTAATGGAAAGTATGGTAACCAAGCAGCTTATTGACTACTTAAACAAATTTGCAATATTACATGAATCACAATCAGGATTTCAATCCAACCACAGCACCGAAACAGTACTAATCACTCTCCTAACCAAATTCAAACAAGCAATTGCAACTGGCAATAGTATACTTCTCCTACAATTCGACATGTCCAGCATGTTCGACATGGTAAGCCATAAAATACTATTAAACATCCTAGAATACTTCGGGATTGGAGGAAGCGTACTTAGTTGGATCAAAGGCTTCCTAACCGTAAGAACATACCAAGTGATCTCAAATTCAAATACATCATTACCATGGAAACCAGAATGTGGAATACCCCAGGATCACCGATCTCACCGACCCTTTTCAACCTAATGATGACACTTCTAGCCAAATCGCTATCCAACCAAGGCCTTAATCCCTACATCTACACAGATGATGTCACGATCTACATCCTGTTCAAACATGATCTAACAGAAATCACAAATGAAATCAAACACAGCCTCCAAATCATTAATTCATGGGTGGATGCATTTCAATTAAAACTCAACGCAGAAAAAACACAATGTCTCATCCTCTCATCACAATATAACACGAACAAACCCACCACTATAAACACCCCTAACTATACCCTTTCTGTTTCAGATAGTCTGAAAATTCTTGGAGTCACAATAGACCGAAACCTCACACTAGAAAGCCATGTGAAAAATACAACAAAGAAAATGTTCCATTCAATGTGGAAACTGAAAAGAGTAAAACCTTTCTTCCCAAGGGATATATTCCGCAGCCTGGTACAATCAATGGTGCTAAGCCACCTAGATTACTGCAATGTAATCTATGCCGGATGCAAAGAACAAATCATTAAGAAACTCCAAACCGCCCAGAACACAGCAGCCAGACTTGTATTTGGAAAAACGAAATACAAAAGCGCCAAACCCCTAAGAGAAAAACTACACTGGCTCCCACTTAAAGAACGTATTGCATTCAAAATTTGCACTCTGGTTCATAAAATCATTCACGGCGAGGCCCCGGTCTACATGTCAGACCTCATAGACTTACCAACCAGGAACACAAAAAGGTCAGCACGCACATTCCTGAATCTCCACTACCCCAGCTGCAAAGGACTAAAATATAAATTAACATATGCATCCAGCTTCTCCTACATAAGCACGCAACTATGGAATGCACTACCAAATGCCATAAAAACAATGCATGACCTAACTAACTTCCGAAAATCACTAAAAACCAACCTGTTCAATAAGGCATACCACAATGATCTATCCTAAACACCAGACAACGAAACTTACACCAGAACTGGACAAAACCGAACTCTCTATACCTGACTGCTTCAGTTACTTTGTCACTAATGAACTCTAACGCAATACCACTCTATTTCTCATTCCGAATATGAATTCTCTACACTTGACTGCTTAATCTACTCTGTCACTTATGAACTTTAATGCAATACCTCTTTGTATTTCTCATTGCGGAAATGGCGATCGCCATTACGGAACAAAGTAAACCACATTGAACCTGCAAATAGGTGGGAAAATGTGGGATATAAATGCAACAAATAAATAAATAGTATTGCTAGGTAATGCATATAGGGCCTCTTTTACAAAGCTGCACTACCAATTCTTGGTGTAGTAAATGAAAGGAAGCTCATTCAATTCCTATGGGCTTCCTCTCATTTGCCGTGCGGGAATCGCTAGCGTGGCTTTGTAAATGAAGCCCATAATTCTAGGAGCTGAGAAAGGCTATTATTGAGCATTCCTTTTATGAAAGATATAAATTATAAATTAATTTGGGTACGCTCTTTTACTTTTCAGAGCGTAAAGATTTGGAATGGTATTCTGATGGAAATTCGACAACAGCATCTTACTTTTTATTTCCTTGTGGGAAAATGTGGGGTAGAAATGAACTGTAAATAAATAAATAAATAAATAAATAAATAAATCTATTTTCTAAACAGCGATTGTAAATTAGGTACATATCTCTCATCCAGTTAGGTAGGAATGACATTTGTATTAGTCAAGTTGATTGATACTATGTGTTGTTTTTTGTACTTTTTATTTTTAATTCCTTCTAATATGATATATATCTTGTGCTCCGCTTTGCAACTCAAGGGTTACCAGTGGAATATAAATTCATTAATACAAGTTTTGATGTTCACAATTTGTGATGCTAAACTGAAACTAGGTGGATTTCTACCGGTTGGATGGAAAATGTGGATTTTCCTGAAGTCTGCAGGGAAAATCCATCATATGCTTTCCCAACTCTCAAGGAAATCTGAGACAGATCCAGTGTCTCACAAAATCATGATGGATTTGTTGTAGATCTATACTTTATCTTTTAAATATCTCCCCTGCAGGCAGCTCTGAACATGCTAACAAATTGCCAGGCACTGAGGTACAAGCAAGATGGCATCCTGTGTACTGCTATCCATCCTGGCTGGGTGCAGACCGACCTAGGAGGACCTGAGGTGGGTAAGAAGGTGGCATTCAAAGACTAATTGGGCCCAGAGTTAACAAAAAAAAAAAACATAAAACAAAGTGCCCTATAATTGCTCCCGTGATCTTAAATGTGTATATATGTACATGTGTGTGTAGTTATTTTTGTACTGTTTTGCATCGTATTCCCACTCATGGCTCAGATACAATCAGCCCAAGTCTCAAGGACCTTCTTCGAAAATCCCAAGCTGCATGTTCTCCCTCCCAGTTTCCATATCTCCTTGCCCCATATAGGGCTGAATTCTATAAATGGCGCCTAAAATTTAGGCACTGTTTATAGAATACAGCTTAGTGCTGGTGGGGACCACAACTACATTTAGGTGCAACCGTTTACACTAATGAAACCTTAGTGTAAATCCCTGCACCTAAATTAGGCGCAGATTCCCTTTATTCTATAACAACACACGTAAATTAAAGGAATGCCCCTGATCTGCACGGCCGAGAGGGGGGCAGGGAGGAGCAAAATTCCCCGGGCCCAGGCCTCCAAGGGGAGCCCGGTGCCAAGGTCTCTCTCTCTCTCCTGCTCCTGATGGGACCCGAGTGATCGCGTCCTGACAGGAGCAGGAGAGAGAAAACTCCAGCGCCGGGCCCCCCTTGGAGACTGGGGAAGACCTGGAGCTTCCTCCAGTGCTGCTCTTCTGCCCATTGCTGAGCAGCTGCTTTTCCTCCCAGGCGCGCATGCTTAGTTTTGAAACCAAGCATGCCCTGAGAGGAAAAGCAGCCGCAGGGGCAGGCAGTCAGCGCTGGAGGAAGACGTCTTCTGCTGGCAGGACCTGGGGATGCCCACCAGCCAAGGTATTTCAATTACGATGTAAGCCGCATTGAACCTGCTTTGAGTGGGAAAGCGCGGGGTACAAATGCAATAAATATAAATATATAAATTTTGTTGCGGCAGCGATCGAGGGGGGGGGGGGCGGCAGCTATTGGAGGGGGTGGCAGCAGACGATTTGGGAGGGTGGCAGCAGCCCTGCCCCGGTCCTAGTTTAGTCTCTCAGCGGCCCTGCTAATCTGCCTATGGCTATACCTCCATTCTGCACCCACACGTACAAGTTACGCATGGATCCTGCACTTAAATTTACATGCATAAATTTTAGTTAAATCCAATTAGCAAATCCAATAATTTCTTGTTAAAGATCTCAATTATCAGCACTAATTGGCTCATCATTCAGTTAAATTGCGTATGCAAACCAGGCATATGCCCAAATTTGCGCATGCAATTCTTAGCACTTTTTACAAAATTCAGGAAATAATGGTTGTGACATATGGCCACATCTTCTTGTGTATCTCTTACATGGGAGTGTCTGGTACAGCTGCCATAGCAACGGTAATAGATGGAGGGACAATAAAAGAGCATATGATACTTGCAGCCTCTCAGTCATACCTGTTCTATTTGGCACCTCTGGTTCCATGAAGGATGAGTACCACAGAGAATAGGAAGTGCAGTTGTGGTGACAGTAGCATGCAACTGAAGGTAAAGAGCTGAGTTACCATGTGCTTATAATCTCTAGAGTGAAACTCCAAGGCCAGAGAAGGAATGTTATTTATTTAGGATTTATTTACCGCCTCTTTGAAGGAATTCACTCAAGGCGGTGTACAGTAAGCATAATTCAAACATGAGCAATAGACTATTACAGCAGTAAAAATATTCAAATAACAATACAAAGTATTGACTACTTGCAATGTCAACACAATACGTAATAGAACATTTTAATTGACAGTGTAGGGTATTAGCAAAAATGGAACATATAGATAGGTAAGAGAGTAAGAGTAGTTAGAAAATAAGGTGACTAATTTAAAGAAAGTTGTTAGAGGGAAGAAAGGAGGCAGACAGAAAAATTTCATGTCGTGTTGTTTCCCATGTCCTTTACAGGAATGTTTGTTTGTTTGTTTTTGTTTTGTTCCAGTACAAATATTGTCAAGTGTATGAGTTCTTTGCAGAGAGTGCACACATTCCCTAATGAGTATGCATTATTTCCAAACTGCACACTGTTTGGAAATAATAGCCCTCTTCAGGAAGAGTGCTCACTCTTTGCAAAGAGCATGCACTGGTGAATGAAAAACATGAAATGTCATGTTTTTTTCTACTTGTTTTCATTTGTTAACAACATGCAACAATGTATCATTGATATTTCCCATGTTGTTGCAAATGACAACCTATCCCTAGCAGGCAGGAAGTGCTGGTAGAGGACGAGAACACAGAGGAAGCCTGGAGGAAAGATATGGATATAGTGAAAGCTTTGAGGGAGGAGAGTGCAAAAAAGCATTGGAAGAAAAAGAGAGCAAAAAGAAAGAGGGAACTGAGGGTAGGAGGAAGAGAGAGGAGTGCTAGAGGGAGCACTGGAAGGAGAAGAAAGTGCACCATGAGAAGGGGAAACGTAGGGGGGAGAGTAAAGATGTCTGAGAGTAGAGTCAGGGTATGATAGGAAGAAGTGGAAGGGAGTGATGGATGGTTGGGAGGTACAGTGGGCAGAGAAATAGGGATGAAGAGAAAAGGAAAAAGGAGATATTGAGAAATACAAGGAAGGAGTTAGAGGAGTGAGAGATGGCAAGGAAGAAGAAAAACAAAGAATATGGATGGAAGAGAGACAAGAGAAAAAAAATTGACAAGAAGCGATATGAAACAAACAGCATAGGTATCAGAGGGAGATGGAGAAAGTGACACATGGAGAGAAAAATGACTCAGTAAATGACAGACAAGAGAAAAGTAGAGGAGAGACATAGAACAGTTTGACTGATTCAACAAAAGGTAGCAAAATAAGTTAAACATCATTCCGATTTTTGTTCTCAATGTCTTTTAAATGATTGTATATCAGATGCACATTTTCAGGTGAATTTTAAGCAGCAGCAGTGAGCCTATTTTAAATGCTAGCAGCAGTTTAAAAAAATACATATATTCAGTATTGCTATACAGGTGGCACTGAATATATGTATAGCAGTGATACTGAGCAACTAGATGGCAATTCTATAAAGGTCGTCCAAATTTCAGCACCAAAAACAGAGCATTGAGCACAAATTCTATAATTTGTTTTTTTTATTTGTATCCCGCACTTTTTCCCACTCATGGCAGGCTCAATGCGGCAGGCAATGGAGGGTTAAGTGACTTGCCCAGAGTCACAAGGAGCTGCCTGGGCCGGGAATCAAACTCAGTTCCCCAGGACCAAAGTCCACCACCCTAACCACTAGGTCACTCCTCCTTATGGCATCTGGGTGCCCAGATTCCATTATAGAATAGAATGTAAGTGTGCATTTTGCGCTCCAGCATTTAGACGTTACCACATCTGCACTGTAAAAGGTAGGCATAAATGTGAGTGTAAATGTTGCACTTTAGCACATAATTTACAGTATTCTATAAGTTATTGTACTAGGCTGCGCGTTTGGTCATGCTATTCTCTAAACATATTACAAAATCTTACAAAATATTATAGAAAAATTGGACAGGAATTAGAAAATGAAAAGTCTTTTATTCTTACCAGCACAGCATCAGATATCAGTTGCAAGTTGTAACAAACTTACAAAATCTAACATCAGTACCTCTGGTAATTATAAGTAATCAGCAGTGTGTTTTTTCTAGTGAAAAAGGTGCTGGTACTCAAATGCTAGGCTACCCTTCAAAGGTGAGGTGATCACTGAGGGACCTACCACACAATAGCCAGGCCCCCTGCAACAAGTCACAGAATCTATGACAAGGCAGACTTGTGTAGAGCCTGAGCTCTTTCATTAAAACTTGGGGACCATGGGTTGATTTTAGCAGACAATGGAAAAGGTGCCGGTACTCAGTACCCCCAAGTACCCCCTCAAAAAAAAAAACCCTGGTCATAGGAGCCAACTTTTCAAAATGATTTGGGGTGCTGAAATTTTTTTTCTTTTTTTTACAGGCAGTGCGTCTCTCCCCCCCCCCCAACTTAAAATTCTGTCTACTGCAGTCTTCACCTGGGCAGTAGCAATGCCACTTATAGGCTGCCCGCAACCTGCACAAGGACTTCTTCCCTGAACAGTCCCACCCCTCAGTCCCCCTGTACTGTGCAAATATAAAGAGATGCAAATTTCAAAAACTGACATATTTCAATCACTATACTATAGGTTAACAAATACAAATAAAACAAAAAATGGAAAATATGATATCATTTTAGTGGACTAAATACATTTTTCAATTAGTTTTAAAAGGCCAAAACCTCTTTCCTCAGGTCAGGACATTATACTGCTGTTATGATATTCTGTTCTGACATAAGAAAGGAGGGTTTGGTCTCCAAACATTAGTCAAAAATGTATTAAAATTAGTCCAGTAAAGATATCACCTTACTTCCATTTTCTGTATTTATTAACACAGCTACCACACTACTTTAGCCTAAGCTAAAAATAAAATTCATTTTTTCCTACCTTTGTGGTCTGGCCGTTTACTGTTTCTAATTGTTTTGGTCCCAGTCTCTTGTTTCTTCTTTCCTAGATCTTTAACTTTCCCCCCTTTCCATCCAGCGTCTACCCCCTCTCTCCCCCCTTTCCTTCCACCATCTGCCCCCTCTCTTCCCCCTTTCCTTCCACCATCTGCCCCCTCTCTTCCCCCTTTTCACCCAGCATCTGCCCCCTCTCTCTTTCCTTTCCATCCAGCGTCTGCTCCCTCTCTTCCCTCTTTCCATCCAGCGTCTATTTTCTCCATCCATGTGTAGTTTTTCTCCTCTCTTCCCTGCCCTCTCCTCCCATCCATATCCAGTAATTCTCCTCTCTCCCCTGCCCTCCCATCCATACTACTACTACTACTTATCATTTCTATAACGCTACAAGGCATACGTAGCGCTGTACACCACACACAAAAAGAAAGAGACAGTCCCTGCTCAAAGCGCTTACAATCTAGAACCAGATGCATCCATCATTCTGTGTTCACTGCAGTGTGGCACAGGTGAAGAGTAACCATACCACACATTTATACAGAACCCTGTCTCCACATACCATGTTCCAAGACATAAAGCAGCACTGAGGCTCTTTGAGGAGCAATAAATTCTGTGCTTTTTATTCTACATTTCATCCTATTCTCATTTGAGATTGTATTTCAAAGGAAACACTGTGCATATTTTACTATTTATGGATAGTTCCCTGGTGCAACCACCATTCTTCAAATTATGCTCAGAATACAATGTATACTGTCTACTACAGAACGCTCAGGTTCCAATAGTAAACGAATAAGGCTTAACATACCACTCCTATTAAAAGTGCAGCACAAAGACACTAACTCTGCCCAGGTCCTCGTTAATATCTGCCCAAACTTCTGAACAGGCTACTTCTTTTCAAAATGCAAAATGATTTTTCTACATTCTCTGGCTATAAGAACCATAAACTCTTCTTTAGCATTTCAATTACAATTTTAAAACAGAGAACAAAAAATGTTTTTCTTGCCATTGCACAATCTCCTTTTGGTTTCTCATCAGTTATGTGTAACAGCAGTTTAAGGTTCAAATGACATTTGACCTTTTTAAACATTTGTAACAGCAGCCAGAGATAAAACAGAGCACCATTTAATTGGGAAAGACTCAGTGCTTGCAGTCTGTTTGAGGGATGTAGGCAGGAGAAATTTATTATAAATATTAAGATAAATCATGGCCATTAACTGAAAAGAAAAAAAAATAACCCTAAACATGAGCCCTTAGGACACTTTAGTCTCACTTTCAAAGACACATTTTTTCATGAAATAAGAGGACGACACAAATTAAACTTTTTTCTACCTCCTGTTAGTTTAAAATCTATTGCTTTGATTTACCTGACTGAAGGGCAGTCTTCTCTCTTTATCTCTCTCAGCCTCCCACCCTTGTGTAAACAGGAAATTAGGGCAGGACGCTCAGAGAGGCAGCCTGCTGTGCTCTGCCTGCTTTGCTTTCACTGCTGTTCAGGTAAAATCAGTTTTAAGTGCTGGCTGAGCTGCAGGAAAGCAAGGAGGGCAGGTTTCAAACTATTGGGGGTGCTCGAGCACCCACAGCACCCACGGAGTCGGCGCCTATGCCCCTGGTAATCAGACTAATTATATAAAGAAGAGAAAGATGTCAGGTTCTCAGGTTCAGAGCCCGCGGGGCCGGACTCTGGAGCAAACGTGAGCCCTTAGGCTGCTGACAAGGAGCAACAGCAGCAGGCAAAACCCACCAACCAACGCTGGGCAAACACACCGGCCCTGGCAGGGACTGCAGGCACCGCCCAGTGAGCCGGAACACATGGACTGGAATTCCCCAGACTGGAGGACATAGGACTGGAACACGGGACTGCAATCCCCTGGACTGGAGGACACAGGACTGGAGCACACTGGACTGGAGCGCACCAGACTAGAACACACTGGACTGGTCTGTACAGCTTCACCTGCGCTTGGCCACTACCCCCCCAAGGGTTGAGCCCTTGGGTTCGAGTGGCCGGCAGGACTTACCGGATACCGGATGACACAGGGACCAGGACTGGAAACAGAAGTACTCCTAAACCTAAACTGATCTACGTGCTCCCAAGCCCTAAACCAGCAGGAGTGTTCCTAACAGTAAACTGACAAAAGGACTTCCTAAGCCCTATACTAAACAGGAGCTCCTAAGCCCTGCTCAACAAAGGGACTTCCTAAGCCCTAAACTAACGGAGCAGGGAACTAAACACAAAGCTAACACAGGTGCTACTAAGCACCAAGCTACAAGCAGAGCTCTACACTAACAAGCTAAACACAAAACTAACAAGCTACCTAAGCACTGCTCTAGCAAGCTAGATACAAAACTAACACAGAGTTTCCTAAGCCCTACCCTAGCAAGCGAGACACAAAACTAACAAGGTGCTTCCTAAGCACTAATCTGGCAAGCTAGACACCAAACTAACAAGGTGCTTCCTACAGCACCAAAACCCAAACAGCAAAGACTCCAATGCTCCCAATAGCACAAACACCAGGAGTACTTCTAACAGCAAAATCTGTAGTGTTCCTAACAACACCAAATCCTGAAGTACTTCTAACAGTAACAGAGCTTCCAAAGCCTTCAAAGCCTTACACACAGCAATGCTTCCAAACCCAAGAGGGAAAAGCAGGGGAACCATAAGGGAAAAGCAGGAAAGCTAAACACACAAACACCAGTGCACACTGCACTAACACTAACCTGGACTTTAGCAAAAGCAAGCAGGGAAACTAGACACAAAGTCAGAAGTGCACACTGCACCACCCTACCTAAAGCAAACACCACCGTTGCAAAGGCTCTGAAGGAAAGAACACCACTTCCTTATCAAGGCCCTCCTAGATGATGTCACACTCCCTAGACCCAGGCAACAACACACTGACCCAGAGAGCACACTGAAACCCATAGAGGCCCAACCCACACCAATGCAGCACCGTGAAGCATTTGAAGCCAGTACACCCAAAGAGAGGTAGAGCAACTCAGTCCACACACACACAGCTGTAGTAAGGTGAGACAATTAGAGTCATACTGCTGGAAGCTGCCAGCACAGAGATAGAGAGCCAGCTCAGACAGGACAGACAAACGAAACAGAAGCCAGCTAAGCTTTTTCCACTAGGTAAAAGGTAAGTTTGAGAGGGGTTATGACCACAATCATAACAGTACCTCCCCCTCAAGGCTCCCGTGTCCCCACAGGGGCTCCAGGTCTCCAAAGAAAATTTAGGTCTCCATGGGTAACTATGATGAAATCTCCCAATGGGTTTCACAACATAAATTTAGACGGCTGGGCAGGAAGTAACAAGTACATCTGGAACTTGGAAACCAGAGTGGCTTTGGCCGCCACGAGGCTCTTTAGGATGGCTGCTAGGCAGGATCAGAGTCTTGGATGCAACAAGTGGAGTTCTATTCAACAGGAACCATCTCCTGAAGAAGTCCACAACTTCCTGGCACTCCACTGTAGCAGCCGGAACTGGGCTAGAGCCAACACCCATCCTGGAATCTGAAGCCGCACAGGAACTCGAACTGGACTTCAGACTGGACCTTGCCTCTTGGCTGGAGCTGGAACTCAAAAGGAGTTCAACATCTTGGCTGAAATGGGAACTCTGAGTAGACTCAGCATCTTGCCTGAGACTGCAACCTGATCCAGCCTCAGCCTCTTGGCCGGAACTGCCACTCAATTCAGACTCAGCCTCTCGGCTGGACTCGGTACTCAGCATAGACTCAGCATCTCGGCTGGCACTGGAACTCACTCCGGACTCAGCATCTTGGCTGGAACTGCAAACTCACACCGGACTCAGCATCTTGGCCGGACTTGCCACTGTAACAAGTTATACCAGGTAGCTGAGTTGCCCTAGAAATGGGAGGCACCATCAGAGTTTGTGACCAGCCAGAAATTCCTGCATGTGGCTGATAGTAAATAAAGATTGAGGATGGGAAATAGTGCAGCATACCTGAAGTAGAATATTATAGCTAAAACTTCTAGACATCTTCCCTCTTTTTGGCTCCCGGTAAAAGGAATAGGGAGACAAAACCAGAGTTGAGGTAGTGGCAGGTTCTTCAGTAAGAAAGTGTGGTAGGGTATGGGACTGGTGAGAGGGAGCAGTAAGTGGAGAGGTAGAATAATTCAGGGCAGAAATTTCATTAAGCATAAGTTTTGGTAGTTAAAGGTGTAGAGAACAATTTCTTACACACAGAAAGAAAACAGGGGAGAGAGCAGAATACGGAAAAAAGCTAGAAAACCAAGGAGTCCAAGAAGAACACCTCAAAGAAAGGGAAGAAAATTAGAAAAACAGGAAGTGATAAGAGAGCACTTGAAAGAGGCAGCAATAGAAAGAATAGGTAGAAACTTATCAACATGTAGGGTAGCAAGACTAACAAGGTTTTGCATAGCATGGCAAACAATGTATAAGCAATTAACATCAACAGTACATAAAACACCTTCAGGGGAATTTTCGAAAGAGAAGAGTGCCCATCTTCTGACACAAATCGGGAGATGGGCGTTCTTCTTTCAGGGTTGCCCAAATCGGCATAATCGAAAGCCAATTTTGGGCGTCCTCAACTGCTTTCCGTCACAGGGATGACCAAAGTTCCCGGGGGCGTGTCGGCAGTGTACCGAAGGCGGGACGGGGGCGTGGTTAAGAGATGGGTGTCCTCGGCTGATAATGGAAAAAAGAAGGGTGTCCCTGACGAGCATTTGGCCGACTTTACTTGGTCCCTTTTTTTCATGACCAAGCCTCGAAAAGGTGCCCAAACTGACCAGATGACCTCCCCTTACTCCCCCAGTGGTCACCAACCCCTTCCCACCCAAAAAAACTTTTTTTAAACATTTTTTGCCAGCCTGTATGCCAGCCTCAAATGTCATACCCAGCTCCCTGACAGCAGTATGCAGGTCCCTGGAGCAGTTTTTAGTGGGTGCAGTGCACTTCAGGCAGGTGGACCCAGGCCCATCCCCCCCACTACACGTGGTGGTAAATGTGAGCAGTGGCGTAGCCACAGGTGGGCCTGGGTGGGCTAGGGTCCACCCAATTAGGGCTCAGGCCCACCCAACAGCAGCACACGTATTAGCGGTAGCAGGTAGGGATCCCAAGCTCCGCCAGCAGAAGACTTCCCCCTGATGGTAATGAAAACACCATTCTCCAGGATACCAGCACCTGTGCATGCTCAGTTTTCAGCGCGTGCCTGCTGCAGACTGCTAAAGTGGAAAGAAGCGTTTTCCCGCCAGCAGAGATTTTGTTTTGGTGGTGGGTGAAGGGGAGAACACTTGGTGCCCACCCACTTCTTGCCTAGGCCCAACCAAAATCTGCTGTCTGGCTACGCCCCTGAATGTGACCCCTGTAAAACCCACCCAAAACCCACTGTACCCACTTGTGGGTGCCCCCCTTCACCCATAAGGGCTATGGTAGTGTTGTACAGTTGTGGGGAGTGGGTTTTGTGGGGGCTCAGCACACAAGAGAACTATGGACTTGGGAGCAATTTGTGAAGTCCACTGCAGTGCCCCCTAGGGTGCCCAGTTGGTGTCCTGGCATGTCAGGGGGACCAGTGCAGTATGAATGCTGGCTCCTCCCATGACCAAATGCCTTGGATTTGGTCGTTTTTGAGATGGGCGTCCTCGGTTTCCATTATCGGCGAAAACCGAGGTCGCCCATCTCTAAGGTCGACCATCTCTAAGGTTGACCTAAATGTTGAGATTGGAGCGTCCCCGACCGTATTATCGAAATGAAAGATGGATGCCCATCTTGTTTCGATAATATGAGTTTCCCCACCCCTTCGCGGCGCCGTCCTTAGAGATGGGCGCCCTTAGAGATGGCCATCCCAGTTCGATTATGCCCCTCCTTGTAATGTAAAGAGATAATTCAGTAAGAAAGTCCATAATGTGTGGTTTTGAAATGTAAACAGCTAGAAAGCAGGCTATTCAAAATCACTTGAAACTTTGTTGATTTGATAGGCAGACAATCCTAGGATCAGACAAATTGACAGAGGTCAGTATAGGTTCTGGTGTTGTGAAGCAGCAGTCTGTACACAGTTGCAAGGTTCACACAGGCAGGCAGGGGTTCACATGGGAGGCATCATGTTGCATCTGGAAGGCTTCCACTTAAACGGTCTCATGGTTTTCAGCAAGCTAAACAATGTACATAATGTTTGTTCAATTCCTTAACAACATGGCATTAACTCAAGGGTGTTCTCAGATTTCATGGTTTACACAGTTCAAAGTATATGTAAGATACAATAAAAATCAATGGCCATGCTGGTCTGACCAAAAAGAGGATGTCAGAAGTCATGTACATGTCCCTGTATAAATATTTCTACATAGATTCAGTTTACACATGCATATTTTCAGCTTTCATTACAAATAGACCTTCTCATTTGTTTAAACATTTCTGTAACATTCTACATAAAATGTCCCCAAAATGAATGAGAGAATGCTTCCAATTTCTGAACAATTGTATTCCATACAATTCAAGACATAATTTTAAATCTTTATCATAGGGCTATTACAAACAAGCTTCTTAAAAGCATTAGATAGGCACATTTCATTTATAGAAAACCAAATTAGGGAAAAATAAATATTACATCAGCATCCAATTGTTAACAGTGGAAATGAGGGAAAATAAAGTTCTATTCTTGTCCTAAGAAAACTAATTCATAGATTGCATAACAAAGAAGATTAGGGCATCAGGTATATATATATATCCACTTAAGTGCAAGGGTCTGGGACCAAAGAAATACATGCAGTTAACCGGAGTGTGCACTTAACAGTTGTGACACAAAGAAGCTTGACATCTGATAAACATATGTACAGTACTGTTTATTATACGTACAGTATACAGTCTCCGTTAACTGACGTTAGGCTTACTTGAAGTAATCAGTTATAGTCCTCTGTACACTCTTGGGTCTGTGAGATCCATAGACTAAATCTGCCAGACGGTAAAAACTGTCATAGCACTGGCATCCAGTGGCCTCCAGATAGGCCCGCATGGTGATGAGACTCTCCAGCGCTTTTGCAAAAGTGACAGGAGGAGGTTGTTGAATTTCATCAGCATGTGCCTCGCTGCTCATTTCTTCATCTGTTCCATCATCAGCCGTTGTTGCCTACGTGTAGGTGCATATCTCAACATCAGTGCTGTCTTCAGCTGTTTGTAGATCGTAATCAACAGCTACGTAGTGATGAAACTCCTCTTCAGTAACACAGGCTGGGATGTCAATAGCCTGTTCATCTGACGTGTTTGCAACAGCTGCATCTGTTTCGTCCCTCTCCACATCCCTAACAAAGCTTGCCCGCTTGAAGCAGTTCACAATGGTTGCCTGTGTAACATAATTCCAGGCTTCTTTCTGCATATGTAGGGGATCCAACAGTGATAGATTACGAGCCAGTTCAACAGCACGTTTATCCTTGCCAGTCTGGTCATCCATAATGCTCATCAGATGACGTAGCACAAGAGCCCGATAATGTTGTTTGAAATTGGCTATTATGTCCTGATCCATAGGTTGGATCAGAGAGGCAGGTTTTGGTGGCAGGAAGACCACCTTGACGTTAGATAGCCTGACATCATCACTGTGTGCAGCACAATTACCATAAAGCAACAAAATCTGACACTTTTGTGCCCGCATTCTAGTGTCTAACTTCTTTAGCCACTGCTTCCAAATTTTCCCAGTCATCCATGAATTTGTGTTAGCTTCGTATGACACAGGAAGTCGCTTAACATTCTTGAAACAACGGGGCTGTTTGCTCTTTCCAATGACGAGTGGTTCCAACTTCTCACTCCCATCCATATTGCAGTAAAGGAGGATCGTCAGTCAGTCCCCCTGAGGGTCGCCAGGATCAGGCGACCCTCAGGGGGAGGAATGCTGGCTTCGGCCTAACCCCTGGTAAGCCTTTCCTCAGCTGAGAGGTGCCCAGCTCTACGACCGGCTGCCTTTCAGGTGCTGTAGAGGACTTGCAGCTCATCTGCATATCCTTACAGCCTTCTCCGGGGTGACACCCAGGTCCACTCCGATCCACTCAGGGCCTCCGCTCTAGGTGCCTTTTCTCTTCACATCTAATCTTCTTCCCAGTTGCTAAAATACCTCAGTCGTTTATGGCCCCTATTCACATTCTCTTCCTAGCCCTTTCCTTTCCTAATCTTTTCCCTCACCCCCTACCTCTCTCTGCTACAGGAACTCACTGCCCATCCATCGACTTCATCACCTCACCTTCTCTCCTACCCTCTTCCTCCCTCTTGGCTTTTAATCTCCGTCTCTTTCTTCCCTACATTTTGCCTTCC